>NC_084569.2:24696743-25000672 GCF_033978685.3 Nerophis lumbriciformis
AAAACAACTGATTCTAGTTAAATTCACATGATTACAATATTACAGGCATTTTTAGACATAATGCATGTTTGGTTTTGGAGTTATGTTTATAATTTTTTTACATTTAGTATGACAATCTTACTGTCATATTGAGTAAGAAAAAAATAACTTGTGTCTTTACAAACCCATCCATCCATCCATTTTCTACCGCTTATTTTCTTTGGGGTCGCGGGGGGCGCTGGAGCCTATCTCAGCTACAATCGGGCGGAAGGCGGGTTACACCCTGGACAAGTCGCCACCTCATCGCAGTCTTTACAAACCTTACAAAATTGTTTTTTTTTTCCTATAAAACTTAAAAAGATACATTTCTCCAGGCATTATTAACCATTTTGCATGTGTGGTTTAGGAGTTATGTTTACATAACTGTCATATTGAATGTGGCAGTATACTGTCATTATGAGTAAAACCTATTTTTTGTTTTTTTAAACCTTACCAAAATACCTGATTCTAGTAAAACGAACATAGATTCATTGGTTTTGGAGTTATGTTAATATAACTTTCATATTTAGTATGACAGTTATATCATCATATTGAGTAAAACATTTAACTTGTATCTTTATAAACCTTACAAATTCGTTTTTTCCAGTAAAACTCACAAAGATACATTTCTCCAGGCATTATTAACCATTTTGCATGTGTGGTATAGGAGTTATGTTTACATAACTGTCATATTGAATTTGGCAGTTTTACTGTCATTATGAGTAAAACCTATTTTTTGTTTTTGTAAACCTTACCAAAATACCTGATTCTAGTAAAACGAACATTAATTCATTGGTTTTGGAGTTTTGTTAATATAACTTTCATATTTAGTATGACAGCTATATCATCATATTGAGTAAAAAATTTAACTTGTATCTTTATAAACCTTACAAATTCGTTTTTTCCAGTAATACTCACAAAGATACATTTCTCCAGGCATTATTAACCATTTTGCATGTGTGGTATAGGAGTTATGTTTACATAACTGTCAAATTAAAAGTGGCAGTTATACTGTCATTATGAGTAAAACGTATTTTTTGTATTTGTAAACCCTACCAAAATACCTGATTCTAGTAAAACGAACATAGATTCATTGGTTTTGGAGTTATGTTAATATAACTTTCATATTTAGTATGACAGTTATACCATCATATTGAGTAAAAAAAAACTAATTTGTATCTTTACAAATCTTACAAAATATTGTTTTCCAGTAAAATTCACAAATATACATCTCTCTAGGCATTATTAGTCATTTTGTATTTGTGTTTTAGGAGTTATGTTTAATTAACTGTCATATTGAGTGTAGCAGTTATATTGTCACTATGAGTAAAACCTAATTTTTGTATTCGTAAACCTTACCAAAATACCTGAATCTGATAAAACGCACATATATTCAATATTACAGGCATTTTTAGATGGATTGCATATTTGGTTTTGGAATTATGTTTATATCCATTTTCTACCGCTTATTCCCTTTGGGGTCGCGGGGGGCGCTGGAGCCTATCTCAGCTACAATCGGGCGGAAGGCGGGGTACACCCTGGACAAGTCGCTATCTCATCGCAGTCATTACAAACCTTACAAAATTGTTTTTTTTCCCTGTAAAACTTAAAAAGATACATTTCTCCAGGCATTATTAACCATTTTGCATTTGTGGTATAGGAGTTATGTTTACATAACTGTCATATTAAATGTGGCAGTTATACTGTCATCATGAGTAAAACCAAATTTGTGTATATGTAAACCTTACCAAAATACCTGATCCTGGTAAAACTCACATTGATACAATATTAGAGGCATTTTTAGACGAATTGCAAGTTGGTTTTGGAGTTATGTTTATTTAACTTTCATATTTAGTATGCCAGTTATACTGTCATATTAAGTAAAAAACTAACGTGTGTCTTTACAAATCTTACAAATTTATTTTATTGTTCCAGGAAAACTCACAAAGAAACATTGCTGCAGGCATTATTAGCCATTTTGCATTTGTGGTTTAGGAATTATGTTTAAATACCTGTCATGTTAAATGTGGCAGTTATATTGTCATTATGAGTAAAACCTATTTTTTGTATTTGTAAACCTTACCAAAATACCTGATTCTGGTAAAACTCACATTCAATATTACAGGCATTTTTAGACGGATTGCAAGTTTGGTTTTAGAGTTATGTGTATATAAATGTCATATTTAGTATGACAGTTATACTGTCAAATTGAGTAAAAAATAACAAACTTGTAATTTTACAAACCTTACAAAATATTTGTTTCCAGTAAAATTCACAGAGATACATTTTTCCAGGCATTATTAGTCATTTTGCATGTGTGGTTTAGGAGTTATGTTTAAATAGCTGTCAGATTGAATGTGACAGTATACTGTCATAGTGAGTAAAACCAATATTTTGTATTAGCAAAACTTACAAAAACAACTGACTCTAGTAAAACTCACATGGATACAATATTACAGGCATTTTTAGACATAATGCATGTTTGGTTTTGGAGTTATGTTTGTACTACTTTTACATTTAGAGTGACAGTTATACTGTCCATCCATCCATCCATTTTCTACCGCTTATTCCCTTCGGGGTCGCGGGGGGCGCTGGAGCCTATCTCAGCTACAATCGGGCGGAAGGCGGCGTACACCCTGGAAAAGTCGCCATCTTATCATATTATGTAAAAAAAACTAAATTGTTTCTTTACAAACCTTACAAAATATGTTTTTCCAGTAATCTCACAAAGATACATTTCTCCAGGCATTATAACCATTTTGCATGTGTGGTTTGGTAGTTATGTTTAAATAACTGTCAAATTGAATGTGACAGTATACTATCATGGTGAGTAAAACCAATATTTTGTAATTGCAAACCTTACTACACAAATTGATTTTAGTAAAACTCGCATGGATACAAAATTACAGGCATTTTTGAACATAATGCATGTTTGGTTTTGGTTATGTTTATATATTTTTTTACATTTAGTATTACAGTTATACTGTCCTATTGAGTAAAAAAAACTAACTTGTGTCTTTATAAACCTTAAAAAAAAATGTTTTCCAGTAAAACTCACAAAGATACATTTCTCCAGGCATTATTAGCCATTAACCATGTTTGGTTTAGAGTTATGTTTAAATAACTGTCATATTGAGTGTGGCAGATATACTGTCATTATGAGTAAAACCTATTTTTTGTATTTGTAAAATTACCAAAATAACTGATTCTGATAAAACACACATGGATAAAATATTACAGGATTTTTTAGACATAAAGCATGTTTGCATCATATTGAGTAAAAAAAACTCAAAAAACTAACTTACAAACCTTACAAAATATTTTTTTTCCAGTAAAATTCACAAAAATACATTTCAGTTATTATTAGCCATTTTGCATCTGTGGTTTAGAATTTGTGTTTAAATAACAGTCAGATTGAATGTGACAGTATACTGTCATAGTGAGTAAAACCTAATTTTTGTATTTGTAAACCTTAACAAAATACCTGATTCTAGTAAAACTCACATAGATTCAATATTACAGGCATTTTTAGACGGATTGCATGTTTGGTATTGGAGTTATATTTATATAACTTTTACATTTATTATGACAGTTATACAAACATTTGAATAAACAAAACTATTTTGTGGCTTATCAAACCTTACAAAATATTGTTTTCCTGTAAAACTCACAAAGATACATTTCTCCAGGCATTATTAGCCATTTTGCATGTGTGGTTTAGGAGTTATGTTAACATAACCGTCATATTGAGGGTGGCAGTTATACTGTCATTATGAGTAAAACCTAATTTTTGTATTTATAAACCTTACCAAAATTCCTGATTCTGGTAAAACTCACATAGATACAATATTACAGGAAGTTTAAGACGGATTGCAAGTTTGGTTGAGGAGTTTGGTTTTGGAATGATGTGTAAATTACTTTTATATTTAGTTTGACAGTATACCATCATATTGAGTAAAAAAAAAAACTTTTGTCTTTACAAACCTTACAAAATATTTTTTTCTAGTAAAACTCACAAAGATACATTTCTCCATGCATTATTAGCTATTTAGCATGTTTGGTTTAGGAGTTATGTTTAAATAACTGTTATTTTGAACATGGCAGTTATACTGTCATTATGAGTAAAACCCAATTTTTGTATTTGTAAACCTTACCTGAATCTTGGAAAACTCACATATATTCAATATTACAGGCATTTTTAGACGTATTACAAGTTTAGTTTTGGAGTTATGTTTATTTAACTTTCATATTTAGTATGACATCATGACTGTCATATTAAGTAAAAAAACTAACTTGTTTCTTTACAAAACTTATAAAAAAAATTTTTTTCCAGGAAAACTCACAAATATACATTTTTCCAGGCATTATTAGCCATTTTGTATTTGTGGTTTAGGAGTTACAGTATGTTTAAATAACTGTCAGATTGAATGTGACAGTATACTGTCATAGTGAGTAAAACCTAATTTTTGTATTTGTAAACCTTACCAAAAATACCTGATTCTGGTAAAAATCACATAGATACAATATTGCAGGCATTTTTAGACATAATGCATGTTTGGGTTTGGAGTTATGTTTATACAACTTTTTTGTTTAGTATGACAGTTATACCATCATATTGAGTAAAAAAAATAAATAACTTGTGTCTTTATAAACCTTACAAAAAAAAAATTTCCCAGTAAAATTCACAAAGATACAGTTTTCAAGGCGTAATTAGCCATGTATTACTGTCATAATGAGTAAAAAAACTACTATTTGTGTTTGCAAGCCTTAAAATAGCATATGTTTCGAGTAAAACTCACAAGGATGCATTGTTTTAGGCTTTATTAGCCTATTTTGCATGTGTGGTTAGGAAGTTATGTTTAAATAACTGTCAAATTGAATGTAGCAGTTATCTGTCATTATGAAAAAAAACAATTTTTGTATTTGTAAACCTTACCAAATTACCTGATTTTGGTGTAACTCTTATAGATACAATATTTTAGGCATTTTTAGACATAATGCAGGTTCAATTTTGGAGTTATGTTTATATAACTTTCATATTTGGTATGACAGTTATACTGTCATATTGAATTAAAAAATCTAACTTGACTCTTTGCAAAACTTACAAAATATATTTTTTTATAGTAAAACTAACAAAGAGATATCTTCACGCATTATTAGACATGTTGCATGTTTGGTGTAGGAATTATGTTGAAAAACATTTTTATTGCTTATTTCGCATTATCTCAGGATTTTAAGAACATTACTGTCATAATGAGTAAAAAACTACTTTTTGTGTTTGCAAGCCTTAAAATGTTTCGAGTAAAACTCACATGGATGCATTGTTTTAGGCTTTATTAGCCCATTTTGCATGTGTGGTTAGAAGTTATGTTTAAATAACTATCAAATTGAATGTAGCAGTTATCTGTCATTATGAGTAAACCCCTAATTTATGTAATTATACACCATACCAAATGAACTGATTCTTGTAAAACTCACATAGATACAATATTTTAGGCATTTTTAGACATATGTTTATATAACTTGCATATTTGGTATGACAAATATACTTTCATATTGAATTAAAAAAACTAACTTGCCTCTTTGCAAAACTTACAAAAGGTAAGTTTCTAGTAAAACTAACAAAGATACATGTCTTCAGGCATTATTAGATATGTTGCATGTTTGGTGTAGGAATTATGTTGAAAAACATTTTTATTGCTTATTTTGCATTATCTCAGGATTTTAAGAACATTACTGTTATATGAGTAAAAAACTACTTTTTCTGTTTGAAAGCCTTAAAATAGCAAATGTTTCGAGTAAAATTCACAAGGATGCATTGTTTTAGGCTGTATTAACCTATTTGCATGTGTGATTAGGAAGTTATGTTTAAATAACAGTCAAATTGAATGTAGTTTTCATTATGAAAAATACAATTTTTGTATTTGTAAACCTTACCAAATTACCTGATTCTGGTAAAACTCCAATTGATACAATATTACAGGCATTTTTAGACATAATGCATGTTCAGTTTTGGAGTTATGTTTATATAGCTTTCATATTTGGTATGACAGTTATACTCTCATATTGAATTTAAAAAACTTATTTGCCTCTTGCAAAACTTACAAAAGATAATTTTTCTAGTAAAACTAACAAATATACATGTCTTCAGGTATTATTAGACATGTTGCATCTTTGATGTAGGAATGATGTTGAAAAACATTTGTATTGCTTATTTCGCATTATCTCAGGATTTTAAGAACATTACTGTCAAAATGAGTAAAAAACTACTTTTTGTGTTTGCAAGCCTTAAAATAGCAAATGTTTCGAGTAAAACTCACAAGGATGCATGTGGTTAGAAGTTATGTTTAAATAACTGTCAAATTGAATGTAGCAGTTATACTGTCTATATGAGTTAACCCCTATATTATGTAATTGTAAACCTTACCAAATTAACTGATTCTTGTATAACTCACATAGATACAATATTTTAGGCATTTTTAGACATAATGCAAGTTCAATTTTGGAGTTATGTTTATATAACTTTCATATTTGGTATGACAGTTATACTGTCATATTGAATGAAAAAAACTAACTTGCCTCTTTGCAAAACTTACAAAAGATATTTTTTCTAGTAAAACTAACAAAGATACATGTCTTCAGGCATTATTAGACATGTTGCATGTTTGATGTAGGAATTATGTTGAAAAACATATTTATTGCTTATTTCGCATTATCTCAGGATTTTAAGAACATTAATGTCATAATAAGTAAAAAACTACTTTTTGTGTTTGCAAACTTTAAAATAGCAAATGTTTCGAATAAAACTCACAAAGATGCATTGTTTTAGGCTTTAATAACCTATTTGCATGTGTGATTAGGAAGTTATGTTTAAATAACAGTCAAATTGAATGTAGCAGTTATAATGTCATTATGAAAAAAAACAATTTTTGTATTTGTAAACCTCACCAAATTACCTGATTCTGGTAAAACTCCAATAGATACAATAATACAGGCATTTTTAGACATAATGCATGTACAGTTTTGGAGTTATGTTTATATAGCTTTCATATTTGGTATGACAGTTTTACTCTCATATTGAATTAAAAAAAACTTATTTGCCTCTTGCAAAACTTACAAAAGATATTTTTTCTAGTAAAACTAACAAAGATACATGTCTTCAGGTATTATTAGACATGTTGCATGTTTGGTGTAGGAATTATTGTTGAAAAACTTTTTTATTGCTTATTTCGCATTATCTCAGGATTTTAAGAACATTACTGTCATAATGAGTAAAAAACTTCTTTTTGTGTTTGCAAACTTTAAAATAGCAAATGTTTCGAGTAAAACTCACAAGGATGCATTGTTTTAGGTTTTATTAACCTATTTGCATGTGTGATTAGGAAGTTTTGATTAAATAACAGTCAAATTGAATGTAGCAGTTCTACTGTCATTATGAAAAAAAAACAATTTTTGTATTTGTAAACCTTACCAAATTACATGATTCTGGTGTAACTCACATTTATGCAACATTTTAGGCATTTTTAGACATAATGCATGTTCAATTATGGAATTATGTTTATATATATTTCATATTTGGTATGACAGTTATACTGTCATAATAAATAAAATAAAAACTAACTTGCCTCTTTGCAAAACTTACAAAATATATTTTTTCTAGTAAAACTAACAAAGATACATATCTTCACGTATTATTAGACATGTTGCATGTTTGGCGTAGGAATTATGTTGAAAAACATTTTTATTGCTTATTTCGCATTATCTCAGGATTTAAAGAACATTACTGTCATAAAGAGTAAATAACTACTTTTTGTGTTTGCAAGCCTTAAAATAGCATATATGTTTAGAGTAAAACTCACATGGATGCATTATTTTAGGCTTTATTAGCTTATTTTGCATGTGTGGTTAGAAGTTATGTTTAAATAACTGTCAAATTGAATGTAGCAGTATACTGTCATTATGAGTAAACCCCTAATTTATGTAATTGTACACCTTACCAAATTAACTGCTTCTTGTATAACTCACATAGATACAATATTTTAGGCATTTTTAGACACAATGCAAGTTCAATTTTGGAGTTATGTTTTTATAACTTTCATATTTGGTATGACAGTTAAACTGTCATATTGAATTGAAAAAACTAACTTGCCTCTTTGCAAAACTTACAAAAGATATTTTTTCTAGTAAAACTAATAAAGATACATGTCTTCAGGCATTATTAGACATGTTGAATGTTTGATGTAGGAATTATGTTGAAAAACATTTTTATTGCTTATTTCGCATTATCTCAGGATTTTAAGAACATTACTGTCATAATGAGTAAAAATCAACTTTTTGTGTTTGCAAACTTTAAAATAGCAAATGTTTCGAGTAAAACTCACAAGGATATGCATTGTTTTAGGCTTTATTAACCTATTTGCATGTGTGATTAGGAAGTTATGTTTAAATAACAGTCAAATTGAATGTAGCAGTTATACTGTCATTATGAAAAAAAAACAATTTTTTTTATTTGTAAACCTCACCAAATTACCTGATTCTGGTAAAACTCCAATAGATACAATATTACAGGCATTTTTAGACATAATGCATGTTCAGTTTTGGAGTTATGTTTATATAGCTTTCATATTTGGTATGACAGTTATACTCATATTGAATTAAAAAAAACTTATTTGCCTCTTGCAAAACTTACAAAAGATATGTTTTCTAGTAAAACTAACAAAGATACATGTCTTCAGGTATTATTAGACATGTTGCATGTTTGGTGTAGGAATTATGTTGAAAAACTTTTTTATTGCTTATTTCGCATTATCTCCGGATTTTAAGAACATTACTGTCATAATGAGTAAAAAAACTACTTTTTGTATTTGCAAACTTAAAAATAGCAAATGTTTCGACTAAAACTCACAAGGATGCATTGTTTTAGGTTTTATTAACCTATTTGCATGTGTGATTAGGAAGTTTTGATTAAATAACAGTCAAATTGAATGTAGCAGTTATACTGTCATTATGAAAAAAAAAGGACTTTTGTATTTGTAAACCTTACCAAATTACATGATTCTGGTGTAACTCACATTTATGCAATATTTTAGGCATTTTTAGACATAATGCATGTTCAATTATGGAATTATGTTTATATATATTTCATATTTGGTATGACAGTTATACTGTCATATTAAATGAAAAAAAAACTAACTTGCCTCTTTGCAAAACTTAAAAAATATAATTTTTCTAGTAAAACTAACAAAGATACATATCTTCACGTATTATTAGACATGTTGCATGTTTGTCGTAGGAATTATGTTGAAAAACATTTTTATTGCTTATTTCGCATTATCTCAGGATTTAAAGAACATTACTGTCATAATGAGTAAAAAACTACTTTTTGTGTTTGCAAGCCTTAAAATAGCATATGTTTAGAGTAAAACTCACATGGATGCATTGTTTTAGGCTTTAATAGCCTATTTTGCATGTGTGGTTAGAAGTTATGTTTAAATAACTGTCAAATTGAATGTAGCAGTATACTGTCATTATGAGTAAACCCCTAATTTATGTAATTGTACACCTTACCAAATTAACTGATTCTTGTAT
The DNA here is from genome assembly GCF_033978685.3 of Nerophis lumbriciformis. Classification (NCBI taxonomy): domain Eukaryota; kingdom Metazoa; phylum Chordata; class Actinopteri; order Syngnathiformes; family Syngnathidae; genus Nerophis; species Nerophis lumbriciformis. The sequence goes on from NC_084569.2 coordinate 24,706,350, forward strand.
AACTCACATAGATACAATATTTTAGGCATTTTTAGACACAATGCAAGTTCAATTTTGGAGTTATGTTTATATAACTTTCATATATGGTATGACAGTTATACTGTCATATTGAATTGAAAAAACTAACTTGCCTCTTTGCAAAACTTACAAAAGATATTTTTTCTAGTAAAACTAACAAAGATACATGTCTTCAGGCATTATTAGACATCTTGAATGTTTGATGTAGGAATTATGTTGAAAAACATTTTTATTGCTTATTTCGCATTATCTCAGGATTTTAAGAACATTACTGTCATAATGAGCAAAAAACTACTTTTTGTGTTTGCAAACCTTAAAATAGCAAATGTTTCGAGTAAAACACACAAGGATGCATTGTTTTCGACTTTATTAACCTATTTGCATGTGTGATTAGGACGTTTTGAATAAATAACAGTCAAATTGAATGTAACAGTTATACTGTCATTATGAAAAAAAAAACATTTTTGTATTTGTAAACCTTACCAAGTTACATGATTCTGGTGTAACTCACATTTATGCAATATTTTAGGCATTTTTAGACATAATGCATGTTCAATTATGGAATTATGTTTATATATATTTCATATTTGGTATGACAGTTATACTGTCATATTAAATTAAAAAAACTGACTTGCCTCTTTGCAAAACTTACAAAATATAATTTTCTAGTAAAACTAACTAAGATACATATCTTCACGTATTATTAGACATGTTGCATGTTTGGCGTAGGAATTATGTTGAAAAACATTTTTATTGCTTATTTCGCATTATCTCAGGATTTAAAGAACAATACTGTCATAATGAGTAAAAAACTACTTTTTGTGTTTGCAAGCCTTAAAATAGCATATGTTTAGAATAAAACTCACATGGATGCATTGTTTTAGGCTTTATTAGCCTATTTTGCATGTGTGGTTAGAAGTTATGTTTAAATAACTGTCAAATTGAATGTAGCAGTATACTGTCATTTTGAGTAAACCCCTAATTTATGTAATTGTACACCTTACCAAATTAACTGATTCTTGTATAACTCACATAGATACAATATTTTAGGCATTTTTAGACTAATGCATGTTCAATTATGGAATTATGTTTATATATTTCATATTTGGTATGACAGTTATACTGTCATATTGAATTAAAAAAACTAACTTGCCTCTTTGCAAAACTTACAAAAGAAATTTTTTCTAGTAAAACTAACAAAGATACATATCTACACGCATTATTAGACATGTTGCATATTTGGTGTAGGAATTATGTTGAAAAACATTTTTATTGCTTATTTCGCATTATCTCAGGATTTTAAGAACATTACTGTCATATTCAATCTGACTATTATTTAAACATAACTCCTAAACCATGCAAGCAAAATGTCAAAAAATGCCTGGAGAAATGTATCTTTGCAAGTTTTACAGTTAAAAAAAATAGTTTTTTAAGGTTTGTAAAGACACAAGTTATCTTTTGTTTTACTCAATATGAAAGTGTAACTGTCATACTAAATATGAAAGTTGAATAAATATAACACCAAAACCAAACTTGCAATCCGTCTAAAATGCCTGTAATATTGAATATATGCGAGTTTTACCAGAATCAGTTCTTTTGGTAAGGTTTACAAATACAAAAAATAGGTTTTACTCATCATGACAGTATAACTGCCACACTCAATATGACAGTTTTTTAAACATAACTCCTAAACAAAACATGATAAATGGCTAATTATACCTGGAGAAATGTATCTTTGTGAGTTTTACTGGAAAAAAAAAAAAGTAAGGTTTATAAAGACACAAGTTATTTTTTTTACTCAATATAATGATATAACTGTCATACTAAATATGAAAGTTGTATAAACATAACTCCAAAACTAAACATGCATTATGTCTAAAAATGCCTGTATTTTTGTATCCATGCGAGTTTTAGTAAAATCAATTGTTGTAGTAAGGTTTGCAATTACAAAATATTGGTTTTACTCACCATGATAGTATACTGTCACATTCAATTGACAGTTATTTAAACATAACTACCAAACCACACATGCAAAATGGCTATAATGCCTGGAAAAATGTATCTTTGTGAGATTACTGGAAAAACATATTTTGTAAGGTTTGTAAAGAAACAATTTAGTTTTGTTTTTTTGTATTTAGAGCGACTTTTCCAGGGTGTACCCCGCCTTCCGCCCGATTGTAGCTGAGATAGGCTCCAGCGCCCCCTGCGACACCAAAAGGAGTAAGTGGTAGAGAATGGATGGATGGATGGGTTTGTAAAGACACAAGTTATTTTTTTCTTACTCAATATGACAGTAAAATTGTCATACTAAATGTAAAGAAATTATAAACATAACTCCAAAACCAAACATGCATTATGTCTAAATATGCCTGTAATATTGTAATCATGTGAGTTTAACTAGAATCAGTTGTTTTTGTAAGGTTTGCAAATACAAAATATTGGTTTAACTCACTATGACAGTATACTGTCACATTCAATCTGACAGTTATTTAAACATAACTCCTGAACCAAACATGTTTTATGTCTAAAAATTCCTGTAATATTGTATCTATATGAGTTTTACCAGAATCAGGTAAGGTTTACAAATAAAAATATAGGTTTTACTCATAATGACAATATATCTGCCACACTCAACATGACAGTTACTTAAACATAATTCCTAAACCAAACATGATACATGGCTAATAATGCCTGGAGAAATGTATCTTTGTGATTTTCACTAAAAAAAAATATTTTTTAAGGTTTGTTAAGACAAAAGTTAGTTTTTTTCCTCAATATGATGTCATACTAAAAATGAAAATTATAAAAACATAATTCCAAAACCAAACTCCTAAACCAAACTTGCAATATGTCTTAAACTGCCTGTAATATTGAATCTATGTGAGTTTTACCAGAATCAGGTATTTGGGTAAGGTTTACAAATACAAAAATTTGGTTTTACTCATAATGACCGTATAAATGCCATATTCAAAATAACAGTTTTTTAAACATAACTCCTAAACCAAACATGCTAAATGGCTAACAATGCCTGGAGAAATGTATCTTTGTGAGTTTTACTAGAAAAAAATATTTTGTAAGGTTTGTAAAGAAAAAATTTTTTTTTTTTTACTCAAATGATGGTATAACTGTCAAACTAAATATAAAAGCAATAATAAACATAATTCCAAAACCAAACTCCTAAACCAAACTTGCAATCCGTCTTAAACTGCTTGTAATATTGAATCTATATGAGTTTTACCAGAATCAGGTATTTTGGTAAGGTTTACAAATACAAAATTTGGGGTTTACTCATAATGACAGTATAACTGCATTAATTGATAGGACAGTTATTTAAACATAACACCTAAACCAAACATGATAATTGGCTAATAATGGCTGGAAAAATGTATATAAACATAACTCCAAAACCAAACATGCATTATGTCTAAAAATGCCTGTAATATTGTATCTATGTGAGTTTTACCAGAATCAGGTATTTTGGTAAGGTTTATAAATGCAAAATTTAGGTTTTACTCACTATGACAGTATACTGTCACATTCAATCTGACAGTTATTTAAACATACTCCTAACCACAAATACAAAATGGCTAATAACGCCTGGAGAAATGTATCTTTGTGAGTTGTCCTGGAAAAAAAATTAAAAATGTAAAAGGTTTGTAAAGAAACAAGTTAGTTTTTTTAACTTAATATGACAGTAAAACTGTCATACTAAATATGAAAGTTAAATAAACATAAATCCAAAACCAAACTTGCAATACGTCTGAAAATGCCTTTAATATTGAATCTATGTGAGTTTTACCAGAATCAGGTATTTTGGTAAGGTTTACAAATACAAAAATTGGGTTTTACTCTTAATGACAGTATAACGGCCATATTCAAAATAACAGTTATTTAAACATAACTCCTAAACCAAACATGCTAAATAGCTAATAATGCCTGGAGAAATGTATCTTTGTGAGTTTTACTAGAAAAAAATATTTTGTAATGTTTGTAAAGACAAAAGTTTTTTTTTTTTTACTCAATATGATGGTATAACTGTCAAACTAAATATAAAAGTAATATAAACATCATTCCAAAACCAAACTCCTCAACCAAACTTGCAATCCGTCTTAAACTGCTTGTAATATTGAATCTATATGAGTTTTTACCAGAATCAGGTATTTTGGTAAGGTTTAAAAATACAAAACTTGGGTTTTACTCATAATGACAGTATAACTGCATTATTTGATATGACAGTTATTCAAACATAACTCCTAAACCAAACATGATAAATAGATAATAATGCCTGAAAAAATGTATATAAACATAACTCCAAAACCAAACATGCATTATGTCCAAAAATGCCTGTAATTTTGTATCAATGTGAGTTTTACCAGAATCAGGAATTTTGGTAAGGTTTATAAATACAAAAATTAGGTTTTACTCATAATGACAGTATAACTGCCACCCTCAAAATGACGGTTATGTTAACATAACTCCTAAACCACACATGCAAAATGGCTAATAATGCTTGGAGAAATGTATCTTTGTGAGTTTTACAGGAAAAACAATATTTTGTAAGGTTTGATAAGACACAAAATAGTTTTTTTTTATTCAATATGTTTGTATAACTGTCATAAAAAATTTAAAAGTTATATAAACTTAACTCCAATACCAAACATGCAATCCGTCTAAAATGCCTGTTATATTGAATCTATGTGAGTTTTACTAGAATCAGGTATTTTGTTAAGGTTTACAAATACAAAAATTAGGTTTTACTCACTATGACAGTATACTGTCACATTCAATCTGACTGTTATTTAAACACAAATTTTAAACCACAGATGCAAAATGGCTAATAATAACTGGAAAAATGTATTTTTGTGAGTTTTACTGGAAAAAAAATATTTTGTAAGGTTTGTATAGACAAAAGTTAGTTTTTTTTACTCAATATGATGCAAACATGCTTTATGTCTAAAAAAATCCTGTAATATTTTATCCATGTGAGTTTTATCAGAATCAGTTATTTTGGTAATTTTACAAATACAAAAAATAGGTTTTACTCATAATGACAGTATATCTGCCACACTCAATATGACATTTATTTAAACATAACTCTAAACCAAACATGGTTAATGGCTAATAATGCCTGGAGAAATGTATCTTTGTGAGTTTTACTGGAAAACATTTTTTTTAAGGTTTATAAAGACACAAGTTAGGTTTTTTTTACTCAATATGACAGTATAACTGTAATACTAAATGTAAAAAATATATAAACATAACTCCAAAACCAAACATGCATTATGTTTAAAAATGGCTGTAATTTTGTATCCATGCGAGTTTTAGTAAAATCAATTGTTGTAGTAAGGTTTGCAATTACAAAATATTGGTTTTACTCACCATGATAGTATACTGTCACATTCAATTTGACAGTTATTTAAACATAACTACCAAACCACACATGCAAAATGGCTATAATGCCTGGAGAAATGTATCTTTGTGAGATGACTGGAAAAACATATTTTGTAAGGTTTGTAAAGAAACAATTTAGTTTTTTGTTTTTTTTTTACTTAGGAGGCGACTTTTCCAGGGTGTACGCCGCCTTCCGCCCGATTGTAGCTGAGATAGGCTCCAGCGCCCCCCGCGACCCCGAAGGGAATAAGCCGTAGAAAATGGATGGATGGATGGACAGTATAACTGTCATACTAAATGTAAAAGTAGTATAAACATAACTCCAAACCAAACATGCATTATGTCTAAAAATAACTGTAATATTGTATCCATGTGAGTTTTACTAGAATCAGTTGTTTTTGTAAGATTTGCAAATACAAAATATTGGTTTTACTCACCATGAGAGTATACTGTCATATTCAATCTGACAGCTATTTAAACATAACTCCTAAACCACACATGCAAAATGACTAATAATGCCTGGAAAAATGTATCTTTGTGAATTTTACTGGAAACAAATATTTTGTAAGGTTTGTAAAATTACAAGTTTGTTATTTTTTACTCAATTTGATAGTATAACTGTCATACTAAATATGAAAGTTATATACACATAACTCTAAAACCAAATTTGCAATCCGTCTAAAAATGCCTGTAATATTGAATCTATGTGAGTTTTACCAAAATCAGGTATTTTGGTAAGGTTTACAAATACAATAATTAGGTTTTACTCATAATGACAGTATTACTGCCACAATCAAAATGACAGTTATTTAAACATAACTCCTAAACCAAACATGCTAAATGGCTAATAATGCATAGAGAAAGGAATCTTTGTGACTTTTACTGAAAAAAAAAGAATTTGTAAGGTCTATAAAGACACAAGTTAGTTTTTTTTTTTTACTAAATATGATGGTTTAACTGTCATACTAAATATAAAAGTTATATAAACATAACTCCAAAACCAAACATGCATTTTGTCTGAAAATTATTGTTATATTGTATCTATGTGAGTTTAACCAGAATAAGGTATTTTGGTAAGGTTTACATATACAAAAATGAGGTTTTACTCATAATGACAGTATAACTGCCTCATTCAAAATGACAGTTATGTAAACATAACTCCTAAACCACTCATGCAAAATGGTTAATAATGCCTGAAAAAATAGGTTTTTTTATACTCAATATGACAGTAATACTGTCGTACTAAATGTGAAAGTTATATAAATATAACTCCAAAACCAAACATGCATTATGTCTAAAAATGTCTGTAATATTGTATCCATGTGAGTTTTACTAGAATAAGTTGTTTTTGTAAGTTTTGCAAATACAAATTACGGGTTTTACTCACAATGACAGTATACTGTCACATTTAATCTGACAGTTATTTAAACATAACTCCTAAACCACTCATGCAAATTGGTTAATAATGCCTGGAGAAATATATCTTTGTGAGTTTTACTGGGAAAAAAAAATATTTTGTAAGGTTTGTAAAGACACAAGTTAGTTCTTTTTTACTTAATATGACAATATAAATGTCATACTTGTGTGTGAATGGGTAAATGTGGAAGTAGTGTCAAAGCGCTTTGAGTACCTTGAAGGTAGAAAAGCGCTATACAAGTACAACCCATTTATCATTATCATCTATATAAACATAACTCCAAAACCAAACATGCAATCCGTCTAAAAATGCCTGCAATATTGAATCTTTGTGAGTTTTATTAGAATCATGTATTTTGGTAAGGTTTACAAATACAAAAATTAGGTTTTACTCATAATGACGGATAACTGCCACATTCAAAATGACAGTTATTTAAACATAACTTCCTAACCACACATGCAAAATTGCTAATAATGCCTAAAACAATGCATCCTTGTGAGTTTTACTCGAACATATGCTTTTTTAAGGTTTGCAATTACAAAAAGTAGTTGTTTACTCAATATGACAGCAATGTTCTTAAAATCCTCTAATAATGCGGAAAAAGCAATACAAATGTTTTTCAACATAATTCCTAAACCAAACATGCAAAATTTCTAATAAAGCCTGTAGACATGTGACTCTGTTAGTTTTACTAGGAAAAATATATTTTGTAAGGTTTGCAAAGTTGCAAGTTAGTTTTTTTAATTCAATATGACTGTATAACTTTCATACTAAAAATGAAAGTTACATAATTCCAAAACTAAACATGCATTATGTTTAAAAATGCCTAAAATATTGTATCTATGTGAGTTTCACCAGAATCAGGTAATTTGGTAAGGTTTACAAATACAAAAATTAGATTTTACTCATAATGACAGTATAACTTCTCTAATCAATTTGACATTTATTCAAACATAACTTCCTAACCACACATGCAAAAAGGCTAATAAAGCCTAAAACAATGCATCCTTGTGAGTTTTACTCGAAACATATGCTTTTTTAAGGCTTGCAATTACAAAAAGGAGTTTTTCTTTGCTCAATATTACAGTGATGTTTTTAAAATCCTGATATAATGCGAAAAAAGCAATAAAATAGTTTTTCAACATAAATCCTAAACCATGTCGTAAAATGCCTACAATATTGTATCCAAGTGAGTTTTAGTAGAATCATTTGTTTTTGTAAGGTTTGCAAATACAACATTTTGGTTTTACTCACTATGACAGTATACTGTCACATTCAATCTGACTGTTATTTAAACATAACTCCTAAACCACACATACAAAATGACTAATAATGCCTGGAGAAATGTATCTTTGTGATTTTTACTGAAAAAAAAAATATATATTTTGTAAGGTTTGTAAAGACACAAGTTAGTTTTTTTTACTCAATATGACAGTATAACTGTCATACTAAATATGAAAGTTATTTAAAAATAACTCCAAAACCAAACATGCATTATGTCTAAAAATGCCTGTAATATTGTATCTATGTGAGTTTTACTACAATCAGGTATTTTGGTAAGGTTTACAAATACAAAAATAAGGTTTTACTCATAATGACAGTATAACTGCCACACTCAATATGGCAGTTATTTAAATATAACTCCTAAACCACACATGCAAAATGGCTAATAATGCTTGGAAAAATGTATATTTGTGAGTTTTACTGCAAAAAAAAAAAGTAAGGTTTGTAAAGACACAAGTTATTTTTTTTTACTCAATATGACATTATAACTGTCATACTAAATGTAAAAGTTATATAAACATAACTCCAAAACCAAACATGCATTATATCTAAAAATGCCTGTAATTTTGTATCCATGTGAGTTTTACTAGAATCAGTTGTTTTTGTAAGGTTTGCAAATACAAAAACTAAAACTTGTGTTATAACAAACCTTACAAAATATTTTTTTCCAGAAAAATTCAAAGAGATACATTTCTACAGGCATTATTAGTCATTTTGAAGGTGTGGTTTAGGAGTTATGTAACTGTAAGATTGAATGTGACAGTATACTGTCATAGTGAGTAAAACCAATATTTTGTATTTGCAAAACTTACAAAAACAACTGATTCTAGTAAAACTCACGTGGATACATCATTTCAGGCATTTTTAGACAAAATGCATGTTTGGTTTTGGAGTTATGTTTATATAACTTTTCCATTTGGTATGACAGTTATACTGTCCTTTTGAGTTAAAAAACTTGTGTCTTTACAAACCTTACAATTTTTTTTATCCAGTAAAACTCACAAAGATACATTTCTTCAGGCATTATTAGCCTTTTAGCATGTTTTGTTTAGGAGTTATGTCATTTCGAATGTGGCAGTTATCCGTCATTATGAGTAAAACCTAATTTTTTTATTTGTAATCCTTATCAAAATACCTGATTCTGGTAAAAATCACGTATATTCAATATTACAGACATTTTTAGACAGATTGCAAGATTGGTTTTGGAGTTATGTTTATATAACTTTCAAATTTAGTAAGACAGTTATACTATCATATTGAGTAAAAAAAAAACTAACTTATGTCTATACAAACCTTACAAAAAAATTTTTTCCGGTAAAACTCACAAAAATACATTTCTCCAGGCATTATTAGCCATTTTGCATCTGTGGTTTAGAATTTATGTTTAAATAACAGGCAGGTAGGATGTGACAGTATACTGTCATAGTGAGTAAAACCTAATTTTTGTATTTGTACACCTTACCAAAATACTTGATTCTGGTAAAACACATATATATACAATATTACAGGAATTTTTAGACATAAAACATGTTTGGTTTTGGAGTTATGTTTAAATAACTTTCATATTTAGTATGACAGTTATACCATCACATTGCGTAAAAAAAACTAATTTGTGTCTTTACAAACCTTACAAAATATTTTTTTCCATTAAAATTCAGAAAGATAAATTTTTCCAGGCATTATTAGTCAATTTGCATTCGTTTTTTAGGAGTTATGTTTAAACAACTGTCATATTGAGTGTGGCAGTTATACTGTCATTATGAGTAAAACCTAATTTTTGTATTTGTAAACCTTACCAAAATACCTGATTTTGGTAAAACTCACATAGATTCAATATTACAGGCATTTTTAGACGGATTGCAAGTTTGGTTTTGGAGTTATGTATATATAACTTTCATCTTCAGTATGACAGTTATACTGTCAAATTGAATATAAAATAACAAACTTGTAATTTTACAAACCTTACAAAATATATTTTTTTCAGTAAAATTCACAGAGATACATTTTTCCAGGCATTATTAGTCATTTTGCATGTGTGGTTTAGGAGTTATGTTTAAATAGCTGTCAGATTGAATGTGACAGTATATTGTCTTAGTGAGTAAAACCAATATTTTGTATTTGCAAAACTTACAAAAACAACTGATTCTAGTAAAACTCACATGGATACAATATTACAGGCATTTTTAGACATAATGCATGTTTGGTTTTGGAGTTATGTTTATACTACTTTTACATTTAGTATGACAGTTATACTGTCCATCCATTCATCCATTTTCTACCACTTATTCCATTCGGGGTCATGGTAGGTGCTGCAACCTATCTCAGCTATAATCGGGCGGAAGGCGGGGTACACCCTGGAAAAGTCGCCATCTCATCATGTTAAGTAAAAAAAAAACTAAATTGTTTCTTTACAAACCTTACAAAATATTTTTTTCCAGTAATCTCACAAAGATACATTTCTCCAGGCATTATAGCCATTTTGCATGTGTGGTTTGGTAGTAATGATTAAATAACTGTCAAATTGAATGTGACAGTATACTATCATGGTGAGTAAAACCAATATTTTGTAATTGCAAACCTTACTACAACAATTGATTTTAGTAAAACTCGCATGGATACAAAATTGTAAGCTTTTTTAGACATAATGCATGTTTGGTGGCAGTCAATATGGCAGTTATACTGTCATTATGAGTAAAACCTTTTTTTTGTATTTGGCAACCTTACCAAAATACCTGATTCTGGTAAAACTCACAGAGATACAATATTACAGGCATTTTTAGACATAATGCATGTTTGGTTTTGGAGTTATGTTTATATATCTTTCATATTTAGTATGACAGTTATACCATCATGTTAAATAAAAAACACTAACTTGTGTCTTTATAAACCTTACAAATTATTTGTTTCCAGTAAAACTCACAATGATACATTTCTCCAGGCATTATTAGCCATTTATCATGTTTGGATTAGGAGTTATTTTTAAATAACTGTCATATCAAATGTTGCAGTTATACTGTCATTATGAGTAAAACCCAAGTTTTGTATTTGTAAACCTTACCAAAAGACCTGATTCTGGTAAAACTCACATAGATTCAATATTACAGGCAGTTTAAGACAGATTGCAAGTTTGGTTTCATAGTTTGGTTTTGGAATTATGTTTATATAACTTTCATATTTAGTATGACAGTTATACCATCATATTGAGTAAAAAAGAACTAACTTTTGTCTTTACAAACCTTACAAAATATTTTTTTCTAGTAAAAATCACAAAGATACATTTCTCCAGGCATTATTAGCCATGTATCATGTTTGGTTTAGGAATTATCTATAAATAACTGTCATGTGGAGTGTGGTAATTATATTGTCATTATGAGTAAAACCTATATTTTGTATTTGTAAACCTTACCAAAATACCTGATTCTGGTAAAACTCATATAGATACAATATTACAGGATTTTTTAGACATATTGCATGTTTGGTTTTGGAGTTATGTTTATAATTTTTTTACATTTAGTATGACAGCTATACTGTCATATTGAGTAAAAAAAAAATAACTTGTGTCTTTACAAACCCATCCATCCATCCATTTTCTACCGCTTATTCCCTTTGGGGTGGCGGGGGGCGCTGGAGCGTATCTCAGCTACGATCGGGCGGAAGGCGGCGTACACCCTGGACAAGTCGCCACCTCATCGCAGTCTTTACAAACCTTACAATTTTTTTTTTTTTTTCCTGTAAAACTTAAAAAGATACATTTCTCCAGGCATTATTAACCATTTTGCATGTGTGGTTTAGGAGTTATGTTTACATAACTGTCATATTGAATGTGGCAGTTATACTGTCATTATGAGTAAAACCTTTTTTTTTTTGTAAACCTTACCAAAATACCTGATTCTAGTAAAACGAACATAGATTCATTGGTTTTGGAGTTATGTTTATATAACTTTCATAATTAGTATGACAGTTATATCATCATATTGAGTAAAAAATTGAATTTGTGTCTTTATAAACCTTACAATTTCGTTTTTTTCCAGTAAAACTCACAATGATACATTTCTCCAGGCATTATTAACCATTTTGCATGTGTGGTACAGGAGTTATGTTTACATAACTGTCATATTAATAGTGGCAGTTATACTGTCATTATGAGTAAAACCAAATTTGTGTATATGTAAACCTTACCAAAATACCTGATTCTGGTAAAACTCACATAGATACAATACTAAAGGCATTTTAAGACATAATGCATGTTTGGTTTTGGAGTTATGTTTGTATACATTTCTCCAGGCATTAATAGCCATTTAGCATGTTCGGTTCAGGAGTTATGTTTAAATAACTGTTATTTTGAATATGGCAGTTATACTGTCATTATGTGTAAAACCTAAAATTTGTATTTATAAACCTTACCAAAATACCTGATTCTGGTAAAGCTCACATAGATACAATATTACAGGCATTTTTGGACATAATGTATGTTTGGTTTTGGAGTTATGTTTATATACATTTTTCCAGGCATTATTAGCCATTTATCATGTTTGGTTTAGGAGTTATGTTTAAATAACTGTCATATCAAATAATGCAGTTATACTGTCATTATGAGTAAAACCCAAGTTTTGTTTTTGTAAACCTTACCAAAATACCTGATTCTGGTAAAACTCATATAGATTCAATATTACAGGCAGTTTAAGACGGATTGCAAGTTTGGTTTAGGAGTTTGGTTTTGGAATTATGTTCATATTACTTTTATATTTAGTTTTTATAAAACTTTTTTTACTCAATATGATGGTATTTTACTCAATACCATCATATTGAGTAAAAAAAATAAATAACTTTTGTCTTTACAAACCTTACAAAATATTTTTGTCTAGTAAAACTCACAAAGATACATTTCTCCAGGCATTATTAGCCATTTAGCATGTTTGGTTTAGGCGTTATGTTTAAATAACTGTTATTTCAAATATGGCAGTTATACTGTCATTATTAGTAAAACCCAATTTTTGTATTTGTAAACCTTACCAAAATACCTGATTCTGTTAAAACTCACATAGATTCAATATAACAGGCATTGTTAGACGTATTGCAAGTTTGGTTTTGGAGTTATGTTTATTTAACTTTCATATTTAGTATGACAGTTATACTGTCATATTAAGTAAAAAAACTAACTTTTTTCTTTACAAACCTTATATAAAAAAATGTTTTCCAGGAAAACTCACAAAGATACATATTTCCAGGCATTATTAGCCATTTTGTAATTGTGGTTTAGGAGTTACAGTATGTTTAAATAACTGTCAGATTGAATGTGACAGTATACTGTCAAAGTGAGTAAAACCTAATTTTCGTATTTGTAAACCTGACCAAAAAATACCTGATTCTGGTAAAAATCACATAGATACAATATTGCAGGCAATTTTAGACACAATGCATGTTTGGTTTTGGAGTTATGTTTATACAACTTTTATATTTAGGTGACATAATATTGAGTAAAAACAAAAAATATCTTGTGTCTTTATAAACCTTACAAAAAAAATGTTCCCAGTTAAACTCACAAAGATACATTTCTCCAAGCATAATTAGCCATTTATCATGTTTGGTTTAGGAGTTATGTTTAAACAACTGTCATCTTGAGTGTGGCAGTTATACTGTCATTATGAGTAAAACCTATTTTTTGTATTTGTAAACCTTACCAAAATACCTGATTCTGGTTAAACCCACATCGATACAATATTACAGGAATTTTTAAACATAAAGAATGTTTGGTTTTGGAGTTATGTATATATAACTTTCATATTTAGTATGTAAGTTATACCATCATATTAAGTAAAAACAAAAAATAATGTGTATCTTTACAAACCTTACAAAATATTTTTTTCCAGTAAAATTCACAAATATACCTTCTCTAGGCATTATTAGTCATTTTGCATTTGTGTTTTAGGAGTTATGTTTAATTTACTGTCATATTGAGTGTGGCAGTTATACTGTCACTATGAGTAAAACCTTATTTTTGTTTTTGTAAACCTGACCAAAATACCTGAATCTAAGACGTATTGCAAGTTTGGTTTTGGAGTTATGTTTATTTAACTTTCATATTTAGTATGACAGTTATACTGTCATATTAAGTAAAAAATACTAACTTGTGTCTTTACAAACCTTATAAAAAAACTCACAAAGATACATTTCTCCAGGCATTATTAGCCATTTTGTATTTGTTGTTTAGGAGTTACAGTATTTTTAAATAACTGTCAGATTGAATGTGACAGTTTACTGTCATAGTGACTAAAACCTAATTTTTGTATTTGTAAACCTTACCAAAAATACCTGATTCTGGTAAAAATCACATAGATACAATATTGCAGGCATTTTTAGACATAATGCATGTTTGGTTTTGGAGTTATGTTTATACAACTTTCATATTTAGTATGACAGTTATACCATCATATTGAGTAAAAAAAAACAAAAAAACTTGTGTCTTTATAAACCTTACAAATATTTTTTTCCCAAAACTCACAAAGATACATTTCTCCAGGCATAATTAGACATTTATCATGTTTGGTTTAGGAGTTATGTTTAAATAACTGTCATATTGAGTGTGGCAGTTATTGTATTGTGTGTCATTATAAATAAAAACCTATTTTTTTGTATTTGTAAACCTTACCAAAATACCTGATTCCGGTAAAACCCACACCGATACAAAATTACAGGAATTTTTAGACATAAAGCATGTTTAGTTTTGGAGTTATGTTTATATAACTTTCATATTTATTCTGACAGTTATACCATCATATTGAGTAAAAAAAAAACTAATTTGTATCTTTACAAATCTTACAAAATATTGTTTTCCAGTAAAATTCACAAATATACATTTCTCTAGGCAATATTAGTCATTTTGCTCTTGTGTTTTAGGAGTTATGTTTAATTAACTGTCATATTGAGTGTGGCAGTTATATTGTCACTCTGAGTAAAACCTAATTTTTGTATTCGTAAACCTTACCAAAATACCTGAATCTGATAAAACTCACATATATTCAATATTACAGGCATTTTTAGACGGATTGCATATTTGGTTTTGGAATTATGTTTGACTGCTACATTCAATTTGACAGTTATTTAAACATAACTTCTAACCACACATGCAAAATAGGCTAATAAAGCATTAAAAAATGCATCCATGTGAGTTTTACTCGAAACATATGCTATTTTAAGGCTTGCAAACACAAAAAGTAGTTTTTTACTCATTATGACAGTAATGTTCTTAAAATCCTGAGATAATGCAAAATAAGCAATAAAAATATTTTTCAACATAATTCATACACCAAACATGCAACATGTCTAATAATGCGTGAAGATATGTATCTTTGTTAGTTTTACTAGACAACATATCTTTTGTAAGTTTTGCAAAGAGGCAAGTTAGTTTTTTTTAATACAATATGACAGTATAACTGTCATACCAAATATGAAATATATATAAACATAACTCCAAAATTTAACATACATTATGTCTAAAAATGCCTAAAATATTGCATCTATGTGAGTTACACTAGAATCAGGTAATTTGGTAAGGTTTACAAATCAAAATTGTTTTTTTTATAATGACAGTATAACTGCTACATTCAATTTGACTGTTATTTAAACAAAACTTCCTAATCACATGCAAATACGTTAATAAAGCTTAAAACAATGCATCCTTGTGAGTTTTACTCGAAACATTTGCTATTTTAAGGTTTGCAAACACAAAAAGTAGTTTTTTACTCATTATGACAGTAATGTTCTTAAAATCCTGAGATAATGCGAAATAAGCAATAAAAATGTTTTTTAACATAATTCCTACATCAAACATGCAACATGTCTAATAATGCCTGAAGACATGTATCTTTGTTAGTTTTACTAGAAAAATTATCTTTTGTAAGTTTTGCAAAGAGGCAAGTACATTTTTTTAATTCAATATGACAGTATAACTGTCATACCAAATATGAAAGTTATATAAACATAACTCCAAAACTAAACCTGCATTATGTCTAAAAATGCCTAAAATATTGTATCTATGTGAGTTTTACAAGAATCAGTAACTTTGGTAAGGTGTACAATTACATAAATTAGGGGTTTACTCATAATGACAGCTAACTGCTACATTCAATTTGACAGTTACTTAAACATAACTTCCTAATCACACATGCAAAATAGGCTAATAAAGCCTAAAACAATGCATCCATGTGAGTTTTACTCGAAACATTGGTATTTTAAGGCTTGCAAACACAAAAAGTAGTTTTTTACTCATTTTGACAGTAATGTTCTTAAAATCCTGAGATAATGCGAAATAAGCAATACAAATGTTTTTCAACATAATTCCTACACCAAACATGCAACATGTCTAATAATGCCTGAAGACATGTATCTTTGCTAGTTTTACTACAAAAAATATCTTTTGTAAGTTTTGCAAAGAGGCAAATAAGTTTTTTTGATTCAATATGGCTAATAAAGCCTAAAACAATGCATCCTTGTGAGTTTTATTCGAAACATATGCTATTTTAAGGTTTGCAAACACAAAAAGTAGTTTTTTACTCATTATGAAGTACTGTTCTTAAAATCCTGAGATAATGCGAAATAAGCAATAAAAATGTTTTTCATCATAATTCCTACACCAAACATGCAACATGTCTAATAATGCGTGAAGATATGCATTTTTGTTAGTTTTACTAGAAACAATGTCTTTTGTAAGTTTAGCAAAGAGGCAAGTTAGTTTTTTTAATTCAATATGACAGTATAACTGTCATACCAAATATGAAAGTTATATAAACATAACTCCAAAATTGAATATGCATTATGTCTAAAAAGGCCTAAAATATTGTATCTATGTGAGTTTTAAAAGAATCAGTTAATTTGGTAAGGTGTACAATTACAGAAATTAGGGGTTTACTCATAATGACAGATAACTGCTACATTCAATTTGACAGTTATTTAAACATAACTTCTAACCACACATGCAAAATAGGCTAATAAAGACTAAAACAATGCATCCATGTGAGTTTTACTCGAAACATATGCTATTTTAAGGCTTGCAAACACAAAAAGTAGTTTTTACTCATTATGACGGTAATATTCTGAAAATCCTGAGATAATGCGAAATAAGCAATAAACATGTTTTTCATCATAATTCCTACACCAAACATGCAAGTTGTCTAATAGTGCCTGAAGACATGTATCTTTGTTAGTTTTACTAGAAAAACTATCTTTTGTAAATTTTGCAAATACGCAAATAAGTTTTTTTAATTCAATATGATAGTATAACTGTCATACCAAATATGAAAGCTATATAAACATAACTCCAAAACTGAACATGCATTATGTCTAAAAATGCCTGTAAAATTGTATCTATGTGAGTTTCACCAGAATCAGGTAATTTGGTAAGGTTTACAAATACAAAAATTGTTTTTTTTCATAATGACAGATAACAGCTACATTCAATTTGACAGTGTTTTAAACATAACTTCCTTACCACTCATGCAAAATAGGCTAATAAAGCCTAAAACAATGTATCCATCTGAGTTTTACTCGAAACATTTGCTATTTTAAGGCTTGCAAACACAAAAAGTAGTTGTTTACTCATTATGACAGTAATGTTCTTAAAATCCTGAGATAATGCAAAATAAGCAATAAATATGTTTTTCAACATAATTCCTACACCAAACATGCAACATGCCTAATAATGCGTGAAGATATGCATCTTTGTTGGATTTACTAGAAACATTTTCTTTTGTAAGTTTTGCAAAGAAGCAAGTTAGTTTTTTTAATTCAATATGACAGTATATCTGTCATACCAAATATGAAAGTTATATAAACATAACTCCAAAATTGAACATGCATACGTCTAAAAATGCCTAAAATATTGTATCTATGAGAGTTACACCAGAATCAGGTAATTTGGTAAGGTTTACAAATACAAAATTTTTTTTTTTCATAATGACAGTATAACTGCTACATTCAATTTGACAGTGTTTTAAACATAACTTCCTAACCACACATGCAAAATAGGCTAATAAAGCCTGAAACAATGCATCCATGTGAGTTTTACTCGAAATATATGCTATTTTAAGGCTTGCAAACACAAAAAGTAGTTTTTTACTCATTATGACAGTAATAATTGGCTAATTATGCCTGGAGAATATCTTTGTGAGTTTTACTGGGAACATTTTTTTTTGTAAGGTTTATAAAGACACAAGTTCTTTTTTTTAATCCTCAATATGATGGTATAACTGTCATTATAATATAAAAGTTGTATAAACATAACTCCAAAACCAAACATGCATTATGTCTAAAAATGCCTGCAATATTGTATCTATGTGATTTTTACCAGAATCAGGTATTTTTGGTAAGGTTTACAAATACAAAAATTAGGTTTTACTCACTATGACAGTATACTGTCACATTCAATCTGACAGTTATTTAAACATACTGTAATTCCTAAACCACAAATACAAAATGGCTAATAATGCCTGGAAAAATGTATATTTGTGAGTTTTCCTGGGGAAAAAAATGTTTTTTATAAGTTTTGTAAAGAAACAAGTTAGTTTTTTTACTTAACATGACAGTCATGATGTCATACTAAATATGAAAGTTAAATAAACATAACTCCAAAACTAAACTTGTAATACGTCTAAAAATGCCTGTAAAATTGAATATATGTGAGTTTTACCAGAATCAGGTAAGGTTTACAAATACAAAAATTGGGTTTTACCCATAATGACAGTATAACTGCCATATTCAAAATAACAGTTATTTAAACATAACTCCTAAACCAAACATGCTAAATAGCTAATAATGCCTGGAGAAATGTATCTTTGTGAGTTTTACTAGAAAAAAATATTTCGTAAGGTTTGTAAAGACAAAAGTTTTTTTTTTTTTACTCAATATGATGGTATAACTGTCAAACTAAATATAAAAGTAATATACACATCATTCCAAAACCAAACTCCTCAACCAAACTTGCAATCCGTCTTAAACTGCCTGTAATATTGTATCTATGTGAGTTTTACCAGAATCAGGAATTTTGGTAAGGTTTATAAATACAAAAATTAGGTTTTACTCATAATGACAGTATAACTGCCACCCTCAATATGACGGTTATGTTAACATAACTCCTAAACCACACATGCAAAATGGCTAATAATGCCTGGAGAAATGTATCTTTGTGAGTTTTACAGGAAGAACTATATTTTACAAGGTTTGATAAGACACAAAATATGTTTTTTTATTCAATATGTTTGTATAACTGTCATAATAAATGTAAAAAATATATAAAAATAACTCCAATACCAAATATGCAATCCGTCTAAAAATGCCTGTAATATTGAATCTATGTGAGTTTTACTAGAATCAGGTATTTTGTTAAGGTTTACAAATACAAAAATTAGGTTTTACTCACTATGACAGTATACTGTCACATTCAATCTGACTGTCATTTAAACACAAATTCTAAACCACAGATGCAAAATGGCTAATAATAACTGGAGAAATGTATTTTTGTGAGTTTTACCCGGAAAAAAAATATTTTGTAAGGTTTGTATAGACACAAGTTAGTTTGTTTTACTCAATATAATGGAAACATGCTTTATGTCTAAAAAATCCTGTAATATTTTATCCATGTGAGTTTTATCAGAATCAGTTATTTTGGTAATTTTACAAATACAAAAAATAGGTTTTACTCATAATGACAGTATATCTGCCACACTCAATATGACAGTTATTTAAACATAACTCTAAACCAAACATGGTTAATGGCTAATAATGCCTGGAGAAATGTATTTTGTGAGTTTTACTGGAAAACATTTTTTTTTAAGGTTTATAAAGACACAAGTTATATTTTTTTTACTCAATAGGACAGTATAACTGTAATACTAAATGCAAAAAATATATAAACATAACTCCAAAACCAAACATGCATTATGTTAAAAAATGCCTGTAATTTTGTATCCATGCGAGTTTTACTAAAATCAATTGTTGTAGTAAGGTTTGCAATTACAAAATATTGGTTTTACTCACCATGATAGTATACTGTCACATTCAATTTGACAGTTATTTAAACATAACTACCAAACCACACATGCAAAATGGCTATAATGTCTGGAGAAATGTATCTTTGTGAGATTACTGGAAAAACATATTTTGTAAGGTTTGTAAAGAAACATTTTTTTTTTTACTTAATGTGGTGACTTTTCCAGGGTGTACCCCGCCTTTCGCCCGATTGTAGCTGAGATAGGCTCCAGCGCCCTCCGCGACCCCGAAGGGAATAAGTGGTAGAAAATGGATGGATGGATGGACAGTATAACTGTCATACTAAATGTAAAAGTAGTATAAACATATCTCTAAAATCAAAAATGCATTATGTCTAAAAATGCCTGTAATATTATATCCATTTTATCAGTTGTTTTTGTAAGTTTTGCAAATACAAAATATTGGTTTTACTCACTATGACAGTATACTGTCACATTCAATCTGACAGCTATTTAAACATAATTCCTAAACCACAAATGCAAAATGGCTAATAATGCCTGCAGCAATGTATCTTTGTGAGTTTTTCTGGAACAATAAAATAAGTTTGTAAGGTTTGTAAAGACACAAGTTAGTTTTTTACTTAATATGACAGTATAACTGGCATACTAAATATAAAAGTTAAATAAACATAACTCCAAAACCAACTTGCAATACGTCTAAAAATGCCTGTAATATTGTATCTATGTGAGTTTTACCAGAATCAGGTATTTTGGTAAGGTTTACATATACACAAATTTGGTTTTACTCATAATGACAGTATAACTGCCACATTTAATACGACTTATGTAAACATAACTCCTATACCACACATGCAAAATGGTTAATAATGCCTGGAGAAATGTATCTTTGTGAGTTTTACTGGAAAAAACGAATTTGTAAGGTTTATAAAGATACAAGTTAATTTGTTTACTCAATATGACAGTATAACTGTCTTACTAAATTTGAAAGTTATATAAACATAACTACAAAATCTAAACTGGCAATCTGTCTAAAAATTTATGTAATATTGAATATATGTGATTTTTACCATAATCAGGTATTTTGGTAAGGATTACAAATAAAAAAATTAGGTTTTACTCATAATGACGGATAACTGCCACATTCGAAATGACAGTTTTTCTAAACATAACTCCTAAACAAAACATGCTAAATGGCTAATAATGCCTGGAGAAATGTATCTTTGTGAGTTTTACTGGAAAAAAAAAATGTAAGGTTTGTAAGACACAAGTTAGTTTTTCTAACTCAAAAAGACAGCATAACTGTCATACTAAATGGAAAAGTTATATAAACATAACTCCAAAACCAAACATGCATTTTGTCTAAAAATGCCTGTAATATTGTATCCATGTGAGTTTTAGTAGAATCAGTTGTTTTTGTAAGGTTTTCAAATACAAAATATTGGTTTTACTCACTATGACAGTATACTGTTACATTCAATCTGACAGTTATTTAAACATAACTCCTAAACCAAACATGCAAAATGACTAATAATGCCTGGAAAAATGTATCTCAGTGAATTTTACTGGAAAAAAAAATATTTTGTAAGGTTTGTAAAAACACAAGTTAGTTTTTTTTACTCAATATGACAGTATAACTGTCATATTAAATATGAAAGTTATATAAACATAACTCCAAAATCAAACTTGCAATCCGTCTAAAAATACCTGTAATATTGAATCTATGTGAGTTTTACCTGAATCAGGTATTTTGGTAAGGTTTACACATACAAAAATTAGGTTTTACTCATAATGACAGTATAACTGCCACGTTCAAAATGACAGTTATTTAAACATAACTCCTAGACCAAACATGTTAAATGGCTAATAATGACTGGAGAAATGCATCTTTGTGAGTTTTACTGAAAAAAAACCCAACATTTTTGTAAGGTTTGTAAAGACACAAGCTAGTTGTTTTTTACTCCATATGACAGTATAACTGTCATACTAAATGTAAAATGTATATAAACAAAACTCCAAAACCAAACATGCATTATGTCTAAATATACCTGTAACATTGTATCCATGTGAGTTTTACTAGAATCAGTTGTTTTTTTAAGGTTTGCAAATACAAAATATTGGTTTTACCCACTATGACAGTATGCTGTCACATTCAATCTGACAGTTATTTAAACATAACTCCTAAACCACACATACAAAATGACTAATAATGCCTGGAGAAATGTATCTTTGTGAGTTTTACTGAAAAAATATATATATATTTTGTAAGGTTTGTAAAGACACAAGTTAGTTTTTTTTACTTAATATGACAGTATAACTGGCATACTAAATATGAAAGTTATATAAACATAACTCCAAAACCAAACATGCATTATGTCTAAAAATGCCTGTATTATTGTATCTATGTGAGTTTTACTACAATCAGGTATTTTGGTAAGGTTTACATACAAAAATAAGGTTTTACTCATAATGACAGTATAACTGCCACACTCAATATGATCCATCCATCTATCTATCCATCTTCTTCCGCTTATCCGAGGTCGGGTCGTGGGGGCAGCAGTCTAAGCAGGGAAGCCCAGACTTCCCTCTCCCCAGCCACTTCATCCAGCTCCTCCCGGGGGACCCCGAGGCGTTCCCAGGCCAGCCGGGGACATAGTCTTCCCAACGTGTCCTGGGTCTTCCCCGCGGCCTCCTACCGGTCGGACGTGCCCTAAACACCTCTCTAGGGAGGCGTTCGGGTGGCATCCTGACCAGATGCCCGGACCACCTCATCTGGCTCCTCTCGATGTGGAGGAGCAGCGGATTTACTTTGAGCTCCTCCCGGATGGCAGAGCTTCTCACCCTATCTCTAAGGGAGAGCCCCGCCACCCGGCGGAGGAAACTCATTTCGGTCGCTTGTACCCGTGATCTTGTCCTTTCGGTCATAACCCAAAGCTCATGACCATAGGTGAGGATGGGAAGGTAGATCGACCGGTAAATTGAGAGCTTTGCCTTCCGGCTCAGCTCCTTCTTCACCACAACGGACCGATACAGCGTCCGCATTACTGAAGACGCCGCACCGATCTGCCTGTCGATCTCACGATTCACTCTTCCCTCACTCGTGAACAAGACTCCGAGGTACTTGAACTCCTCCACTTGGGGAAAGATCTCCTCCCCAACCCGGAGATGGCACTCCACCCTTTTCCGGGCGAGAACCATGGACTCGGACTTGGAGGTGCTGATTCTCATCCCAGTCGCTTCACACTCAGCTGCGAACCGATCCAGTGAGAGCTGAAGATCCTGGCCAGATGAAGCCATCAGGACCACATCATCTGCAAAAAGCAGAGACCTAATCCTGCAGCCACCAAACCAGATCCCCTCAACGCCTTGACTGCGCCTAGAAATTCTGTCCATAAAAGTTATGAACAGAATTGGTGACAAAGGGCAGCCTTGGCGGAGTCCAACCCTCACTGGAAACGTGTCCGACTTACTACCGGCAATGCGGACTAAGCTCTGGCACTGATCATACAGGGAGCGGACTGCCACAATCAGACAGTCCGATACCCCATACTCTCTGAGCACTCCCCACAGGACTTCCCGAGAGACACGGTCGAATGCCAAGTCCACAAAACACATGTAGACTGGTTGGGCAAACTCCCATGCACCCTCAAGGACCCTGCCGAGAGTATAGAGCTGGTCCACAGTTCCACGACCAGGACGAAAACCACACTGTTCCTCCTGAATCCGAGGTTCGACTATCCGGCGTAGCCTTCTCTCCAGTACACCTGAATAGACCTTACCGGGAAGGCTGAGGAGTGTGATCCCACGATAGTTAGAACACACCCTCCGGTTCCCCTTCTTAAAGAGAGGAACCACCACCCCGGTCTGCCAATCCAGTGGTACCGCCCCCGATGTCCACGCGATGCTGCAGAGTCTTGTCAACCAAGACAGCCCCACAGCATCCAGAGCCTTAAGGAACTCCGGGCGGATCTCATCTACCCCCGGGGCCTTGCCACCGAGGAGCTTTTTAACTAACTCAGCAACCTCAGCCCCAGAAATAGGAGAGCCCACCACAGACTCCCCAGGCACTGCTTCCTCATAGGAAGACGTGTTGGTGGGATTGAGGAGGTCTTCGAAGTATTCCCTCCACCGATCCACAACATCCGCAGTCGAGGTCAGCAGAACACCATCCTCACCATGCACGGTGTTGATAGTGCACTGCTTCCCCTTCCTGAGGCGGCGGATGGTGGTCCAGAATTGCTTCGAAGCCGTCCGGAAGTCGTTTTCCATGGCCTCACCGAACTCCTCCCATGTTTTTGCCTCTGCGACCGCTGAAGCCGCACACCGCTTGGCCTATCGGTACCTGTCCGCTGCCTCGGGAGTCCTATGAGCCAAAAGAACCCGATAGGACTCCTTCTTCAGCTTGACGGCATCCCTCACCGCCGGTGTCCACCAACGGGTTCTAGGATTACCGCCACGACAAGCACCAACTACCTTGCGGCCAGAGCTCCAATCAGCCGCCTCGACAATAGAGGCGCGGAACATTGTCCATTCGGACACAATGTCCAGCACCTCCCTCGTGACATGTTCAAAGTTCTTCCGGAGGTGGGAATTGAAACTCTCTCTGACAGGAGACTCTGCCAGACGTTCCCAGCAAACCCTCACAATGCGTTTGGGCCTGCCAGGTCTGTCCGGCATCCTCCCCCACCATCGCAGCCAACTCACCACCAGGTGGTGATCGGTAGAAAGCTCCGCCCCTCTCTTCACCCGAGTGTCCAAAACATGAGGCCGCAAATCCGATGACATAACTACAAAGTCGATCATGGAACTGCGGCCTAGGGTGTCCTGGTGCCAAGTGCACATATGGACACCCTTATGTTTGAACATGGTGTTCGTTATGGACAATCTGTGACGGGCACAAAAGTCCAATAACAAAACACCGCTCGGGTTCAGATCCGGGCAGCCATTTTTCCCAATCACGCCTCTCCAGGTTTCACTGTCGCTGCCAACATGAGCATTGAAGTCCCCCAGTAGAAAGAGGGAATCACTCGGGGGAGCACTCTCAAGTACTCCCTCGAGTGAATCCAAAAAGGGTGGGTACTCTGAGCTGCGGTTTGGCGCGTAATATTACAGGTCATTTTTAGACGGATTTGTGGTCTAGGAGTTATGTTTAAATAACTGTCATTTTGAACGTGGCAGTTATACTGTCATTATGAGTAAAACCTAATTTTTGTATGTGTAAACCTTACCAAAATACCTGATTCAGGTAAAACTCACAAAGATTCAATATTACAGGCATTTTTAGACGGATTGCAAGTTTGATTTTGGAGTTATGTTTATACAACTTTCATATTTAATATGACAGTTATACTGTCATATTGAGTAAAAAAAACTAACTTGTGTTTTTACAAACCTTACAAAAAAATTTTTTTTCCAGTAAAATTCACTGAGATACATTTTTCCAGGCATTATTAGTCATTTTGCATGTTTGGTTTAGGAGTTATGTTTAAATAACTGTCAGATTGAATGTAACAGTATACTGTCATAGTGAGTAAAACCAATATTTTGTATTTGAAAACCTTACAAAAACAACTGATTCTACTAAAACTCACATGGATACAATATTACAGGCATTTTTAGACAAAATGCATGTTTGGTTTTGGAGTTATGTTTATATAACTTTTCCATTTAGTATGACAGTTATGCTGTCTTTTTGAGTTAGAAAAAATAACTTGTGTCTTACAAACCTTACATTTTTTTTCCCAGTAAAACTCACAAAGATACATTTCTCCAAGCATTATTAGCCATTTAGCATGTTTTGTTTAGGAGTTATGTTTAGAAAAACTGTCATTTCGAATGTGGCAGTTATCCGTCATTATGAGTAAAACCTAATTTTTTTATTTGTAATCCTTACCAAAATACCTGATTATGGTAAAAATCACATATATTCAATATTACATAAATTTTTAGACGGATTGCAAGTTTAGATTTTGTAGTTATGTTTATATAACTTTCAAATTTAGTAAGACAGTTATACTGTCATATTGAGTAAACAAATTAACTTGTATCTTTATAAACCTTACAAATTCGTTTTTTCCAGTAAAACTCACAAAGATACATTTCTCCAGGCATTATTAACCATTTTGCATGTGTGGTATAGGAGTTATGTTTACATAAGTCGTATTAAATGTGGCAGTTATACTGTCATTATGAGTAAAACCAAATTTGTGTATATGTAAACCATACCAAAATACCTGATTCTGGTAAAACTCACATAGATACAATATTACAGGCATTTTTAGACGTATTGCAAGTTGGTTTTGGAGTTATGTTTATTTAACTTTTATATTTAGTATGCCAGTTATACTGTCATATTAAGTAAAAAACTAACTTGTGTCTTTACAAACCTTACAAATTTATTTTATTGTTCCAGAAAAACTCACAAAGATACATTGCTGCAGGCATTATTAGCCATTTTGCATTTGTGGTTTAGGAATTATGTTTAAATAGCTGTCAGATTGAATGTGACAGTATACTGTCATAGTGAGTAAAACCAATATTTTGTATTTGCAAAACTTACAAAAACAACTGATAAAATGGATATAATATTACAGGCATTTTTAGACATAATGCATTTTTGATTTTAGAGATATGTTTATACTACTTTTACATTTAGTATGACAGTTATACTGTCCATCCATCCATCCATTTTCTACCACTTATTCCCTTCGGGGTCGCGGAGGGCGCTGGAGCCTATCTCAGCTACAATCGGGCGGAAGGCGGGGTACACCCTGGAAAAGTCACCACATTAAGTAAAAAAAAAAAATTGTTTCTTTACAAACCTTACAAAATATGTTTTTCCAGTAATCTCACAAAGATACATTTCTCCAGACATTATAGCCATTTTGCATGTGTGGTTTGGTAGTTATGTTTAAATAACTGTCAAATTGAATGTGACAGTATACTATCATGGTGAGTAAAACCAATATTTTGTAATTGCAAACCTTACTACAACAATTGATTTTAGTAAAACTCGCATGGATACAAAATTACAGGCATTTTTTAACA
Organism: Nerophis lumbriciformis; assembly: GCF_033978685.3. Lineage (NCBI taxonomy): Eukaryota > Metazoa > Chordata > Actinopteri > Syngnathiformes > Syngnathidae > Nerophis > Nerophis lumbriciformis. Next base: position 24,733,506 of record NC_084569.2, read on the forward strand.
TAATGCATGTTTGGTTTTGGAGTTATGTTTATATATTTTTTGCATTTAGTATTACAGTTATACTGTCCTATTGAGTAAAAAAAATATAACTTGTGTCTTTATAAACCTTAAAAAAAAATGTTTTCCAGTAAAACTCACAAAATACATTTCTCCAGGCATTATTAGCCATTAACCATGTTTGGTTTAGAGTTATGTTTAAATAACTGTCATATTGAGTGTGGCAGATGTACTGTCATTATGAGTAAAACCTATTTTTTGTATTTGTAAAATTACCAAAATAACTGATTCTGATAAAACTCACATGGATAAAATATTACAGGATTTTTTAGACATAAAGCATGTTTCCATCATATTGAGTAAAACAAACTAACTTGTGTCTATACAAACCTTACAAAATATTTTTTTTCCGGGTAAAACTCACAAAAATACATTTCTCCAGTTATTATTAGCCATTTTGCATCTGTGGTTTAGAATTTGTGTTTAAATAACAGTCAGATTGAATGTGACAGTATACTGTCATAGTGAGTAGAACCTAATTTTTGTATTTGTAAACCTTAACAAAATACCTGATTCTAGTAAAACTCACATTGATTCAATATTACAGGCATTTTTAGACGGATTGCATATTTGGTATTGGAGTTATTTTTATATATTTTTTACATTTATTATGACAGTTATACAAACATATTATATTACTGTCATTATGAGTAAAACCTAATTTTTGTATTTATAAACCTTACCAAAATTCCTGATTCTGGTAAAACTCACATAGATACAATATTACAGGCAGTTTAAGACGGATTGCAAGTTTGGTTGAGGAGCTAGGTTTTGGAATGATGTGTATATTACTTTTATATTTAGTTTGACAGTTATACCATCATATTGAGTAAAAAAAAAAAAACTTTTGTCCTTACGAAATATTTTTTTCTAGTAAAACTCACAAAGATACATTTCTCCAGGCATTATTAGCTATTTAGCATGTTTGGTTTAGGAGTTATGTTTAAATAACTGTTATTTTGAATATGGCAGTTATACTGTCATTATGAGTAAAACCCAATTTTTGTATTTGTAAACCTTACCTAAATACCTGATTCTGGTAAAACTCACATAGATTCAATATTACAGTTATTTTTAGACGGATTGCAAGTTTGGTTTGGGAGTCATGTTTATATATTTTTTGCATGTAGTATGACAGTTATACTGTATATCTTCACGCATTATTAGACATGTTGCATGTTTGGTGTATGAATTATGTTGAAAAATATTTTTATTGCTTATTTTGCATTATCTCACATAGATTCAATATTACAGGCATTTTTAGACGGATTGCAAGTTTGGTTTTGGAGTTATGTATATATAACTTTCATATTGAGTATGACAGTTATACTGTCAAATTGAGTAAAAAATAACAAACTTGTAATTTTACAAACCTTAAAAATATTTTTTTTCCAGTAAAATTCATAGAGATACATTTTTCCAGGCATTATTAGTCATTTTGCATGTGTGGTTTAGGAGTTATGTTTAAATAGCTGTCAGATTGAATGTGACAGTATATTGTCTTAGTGAGTAAAACCAATATTTTGTATTTGCAAAACTTACAAAAACAACTGATTCTAGTAAAACTCACATGGATACAATATTACAGGCATTTTTAGACATAATGCATGTTTGGTTTTGGAGTTATGTTTAAACTACTTTTACATTTAGTATGACAGTTATACTGTCCATCCATTCATCCATTTTCTACCACTTATTCCATTCTGGGTCATGGTAAGTGCTGGAACCTATCTCAGCTATAATCGGGCGGAAGGCGGGGTACACCCTGGAAAAGTCGCCATCTCATCATGTTAAGTAAAAAAAAAAACTAAATTGTTTCTTTACAAACCTTACAAAATATTTTTTTCCAGTAATCTCACAAAGATACATTTCTCCAGGCATTATAGCCATTTTGCATGTGTGGTTTGGTAGTTATGATTAAATAACTGTCAAATTGAATGTGACAGTATACTATCATGGTGAGTAAAAGCAATATTTTGTATTTGCAAACCTTACTACAATAATTGATTTTAGTAAAACTCGCATGGATCCAAAATTACAGGCATTTTTAAACATAATGCATGTTTGGTTTTGGAGTTATGTTTATATATTTTTTACATTTAGTATTACAGTTATACTGTCATATTGAGTAAAAAAAAACTAACTTGTGTCTTTATAAACTTTAAAAATTATTTTTTTCCAGTAAAACTCACAAAGATACATTTCTCCAGGCATTAGTAGCCATTAACCATGTTTGGTTTAGAGTTATGTTTAAATAAATGTCATATTGAGTGTGGCAGATATACTGTCATTATGAGTAAAACCTATTTTTTGTATTTGTAAAATTACCAAAATAACTGATTCTGATAAAACTCACATGGATAAAATATTACAGGATTTTTTTAGACATAAAGCATGTTTGCATCATATTGAGTAAAAAAAACTAACTTGTGTCTATACAAACCTTACAAAATATTTTTTTTCCAGTAAAACTCACAAAAATACATTTTTCCAGTTATTATTAGCCATTTTGCATCTGTGGTTTAGAATTTGTGTTTAAATAACAGTCAGATTGAATGTGACAGTATACTGTCATAGTGAGTAAAACCTAATTTTTGTATTTGTAAACCTTAACAAAATACCTGATTCTAGTAAAACTCACATAGATTCAATATTACAGGCATTTTTAGACGGATTGCATGTTTGGTATTGGAGTTAAGTTTATATAACTTTTACATTTTTTATGACAGTTATACAAACATATTGAATAAAAAAACCCTATTTTGTGTCTTATCAAACCTTACAAAATATTGTTTTTCCTGTAAAACTCACAAAGATACATTTCTCCAAGCATTATTAGCCATTTTGCATGTGTGGTTTAGGAGTTATGTTAACATAACCGTCATTTTGAGGGTGGCAGTTATACTGTCATTATGAGTAAAACCTCATTTTTGTATTTATAAACCTTACCAAAATTCCTGATTCTGGTAAAACTCACATTGATACAAAATTACAGGCATTTTTAGACATAATGCATGTTTGGTTTTGGAGTTATGTTTATATACATTTTTTCAGGCATTATTATCTATTTATCATGTTTGGTTTAGGAGTTATGTTTAAATAACTGTCAAATCAAATAATGCAGTTATACTGTCATTATGAGTAAAACCCAAGTTTTGTATTTTTAAACCTTACCAAAATACCTGATTCTGGTAAAAACTCATATAGATTCAATATTACAAGCAGTTTAAGACGGATTGCAAGTTTGGTTGAGGAGTTTGGTTTTGGAATGATGTTTATATTACTTTTATATTTAGTTTGACAGTTATACCATCATATTGAGTAAAAAACAAAAAAAACTTTTGTCTTTACAAACATTACAAAATATTTTTTTCTAGTAAAACTCACAAAGATACATTTCTCCAGGCATTATTAGCTATTTAGCATGTTTGGTTTAGGAGTTATGTTTAAATAACTGTTATTTTGAATATGGCCGTTATACTGTCATTAAGAGTAAAACCCAATTTTTGTATTTGTAAACCTTACCAAAATACCTGATTCTGGTAAAACTCACATAGATTCAATATTAAAGGCATTTTCAGACGTATTGCAAGTTTGGTTTTGGATTCATGTTTATTTAACTTTCATATTTAGTATGACAGTTTTACTGTCATATTAAGTAAAAAAACTAACTTGTTTCTTTACAAACCTTTTACATTTTTTATTTTTTTTCCAGGACAACTGACAAAGATACATTTCTCCAGGCATTATTAGCCATTTTGTATTTGTGGTTAGGAGTATGTTTAAATAACTGTCAGATTGAATGTGACAGTATACTGTCATAGTGAGTAAAACCTAAATTTTGCATTTATAAACCTTACCAAAATACCTGATTCTGGTAAAACTCACATAGATACAATATTACAGGCATTTTTAGACATAATGCATGTTTGGTTTTGGAGTTATGTTTATATACATTTTTCCAGCCATTATTAGCCAATTATCATGTTTGGTTTAGGAGTTATGTTTAAATAACTGTCATATCAATTAATGCAGTTATACTGTCATTATGAGTAAACCCCAAATTTTGTATTTGTAAACCTTACCAAAATACCTGATTCTGGTAAAACTCATATAGATTCAATATTACAAGCAGTTTAAGACGGATTGCAAGTTTGGTTTAGGAGTTTGGTTTTGAAATTATGTTTATTATTACTTTTATATTTAGTTTGACAGTTATACCATCATATGGAGTAAAAAAAAAAAAAAACTTTTTTCTTTACAAACCTTACAAAATATTTTTTTCTAGTAAAACTCACAAAGATACATTTCTCCAGGCATTGTTAGCCATTTAGCATGTTTGGTTTAGGAGTTATGTTTAAAAAACTGTTATTTTGAATATGGCATTTATACGGTCATTATGAGTAAAACCAAATTTTTGTATTTGTAAACCTTACCAAAATACCTGATTCTGGTAAAACTCACATAGATTCAATATTACAGGCAGTTTAAGACATATTGCAAGTTTGGTTTAGGAGTTTGGTTTTGGAATTATGTTTTTATAACTTTCATTTTTAGTATGACATCATATTGAGGAAAAAAACTAACTTTTGTCTTAACAAACCTTAAAAAATATTTTTTTTTAGTGAAAATCACAAAGATACATTTCTCCAGGCATTATTAGCCATGTATCATGTTTGGTTTAGGAATTATGTTTAAGTAACTGTCATGTTGAGTGTGGCAGATATATTGTCATTATGAGTAAAACCTATATTTTGTATTTGTAAACCTTACCAAAATACCTGATTCTGGTAAAACTCATATAGCTACAATATTACAGGAATTTTTAGACATAAAACATGTTTGGTTCAGGAGTTATGTTTAAATAACTGTCAGATTGAATGTGACAGTGTGAGTTAAACCAATATTTTGTATTTGCAAACCTTACAAAAACAACTGATTCTAGTTAAACTCACATGATTACAATATTACAGGCATATTTAGACAAAATGCATGTTTGGTTTTGGAGTTAGGTTTATAATTTCTTTACATTTAGTATGACAATTTTACTGTCATATTGATTAAGAAAAAAATAACTTGTGTCTTTACAAACCCATCCATCCATCCATTTTCTACCACTTACTCCTTTTGGTGTCGCAGGGGGCGCTGGAGCCTATCTCAGCTACAATCGGGCGGAAGGCGGGGTACACCCTGGAAAAGTCGCCCTAAATAAAAATAAAAAAAACTAAATTGTTTCTTTACAAACCTTACAAAATATGTTTTTCCAGTAATCTCACAAAGATACATTTCTCCAGGCATTATAGCCATTTTGCATGTGTGGTTTGGTAGTTATGTTTAAGTAACTGTCAAATTGAATGTGACAGTATACTATCATGGTGAGTAAAACCAATATTTTGTAATTGCAAACCTTACTACAACAATTGATTTTACTAAAACTCGCATGGATACAAAAATACAGGCATTTTTAGACATATTGCATGTTTGGTTTTGGAGTTATGTTTATACAACTTTCATATTTAGTATGACAGTTATATCATTATATTGAGTAAAAAAAATAACTTGTGTCTTTATAAACCTTACTTTTTTTTTTTTTCCAGTAAAACTCACAAAGATACATTTCTCCAGGTATAATTAGCCATTTATCATGTTTTGTTTAGGAGTTATGTTTAAAAAACTGTCATATTGAGTGTGGCAGTTATACTGTCATGATGAAATAAAACCTATTTTTTGTATTTGTAAACCTTACCAAAATAACTGATTCTGGTAAAACTCGCATATATTCAATATTACAGGCATTTTAGACGGATTGCAAGTTTGGTTTTGGTGTTATATTTATTCAACTTTCATATTTAGTATGACAGTTACACTTTCATATTGAGTAAAACAAAAGATAACTTGTGTCTTTACAAACCTTAAAAAACTATTTTTTTACTGTAAAACTTGCAAAGATACATTTTTCCAGGCATTATTTGACATTTTGCTTGCATGGTTTAGGAGTTATGTTTAAATAATAGTCAGATTGAATATGACAGTAATGTTCTTAAAATCCTGAGATAATGCGAAAAAAGCAATAAAAATGTTTTTCAACATAATTCCTACACCAAACATGCAACATGTCTAATAATGCCTGAAGACATGTATCTTTGTTAGTTTTACTAGAAAATGTATATTTTGTAAGTTTTGCAACGACGCAAGTTTGTTTTTTTAATTCAATATAACAGTCTGACTGTCAAACTAAATGTAAAAGTTATATAAACATAACTCCAAAACTAAACATGCATTATGTCTAAAAATGCCTAAAACATTGTATATATGTGAGTTACACCAGAATCATGTAATTTGGTAAGGTTTACAAATACAAAAATTGTTTTTTTCCATAATGACAGTATAACTGCTACATTCAATTTGACTGTTATTTAAACATAACTTCCTAATCACACATGCAAATAGGTTAATAAAACCTAAAACAATGCAACCTTGTGAGTTTTACTCGAAACATTTGCTATTTTAAGGTTTGCAAACACAAAAAATAGTTTTTTACTCATTATGACAGTAATGTTCTTAAAATCCTGAGATAATGCGAAATAAGCAATAAAAATGTTTTTCAACATAATTCCTACATCAAACATGCAACATGTCTATTAATGCGTGAAGATATGTATCTTTGTTAGTTTTACTAGAAAAATTATCTTTTGTAAGTTTTGCAAAGAGGCAAGTTAGTTTTTTTAATTCAATATGACAGTATAACTGTCATACCAAATATTAAATATATAAACATAATTCCATAATTGAACATGCATTATGTCTAAAAATGCCTAAAATATTGTATCTATGTGAGTTATACAAGAATCAGTTAATTTGGTAAGGTGTACAATTACATAAATTAGGGGTTTACTTATAATGACAGTATACTGCTACATTCAATTTGACAGTTATTTAAACATAACTTCTAACCACACATGCAAAATAGGCTAATAAAGCCTAAAACAATGCATCCATGTGAGTTTTACTCTAAACATATGCTATTTTAAGGCTTGCAAACACAAAAAGTAGTTTTTTACTCATTATGACAGTATTGTTCTTTAAATCCTGAGATAATGCGAAATAAGCAATAACAATGTTTTTCAACATAATTCCTACGCCAAACATGCAACATGTCTAATAATACGTGAAGATATGTATCTTAGTTAGTTTTACTAGAAAATTATATTTTGTAAGTTTTGCAAAGAGGCAAGTCAGTTTTTTTAATTTAATATGACAGTATAACTGTCATACCAAATATGAAATATATATAAACATAATTCCATAATTGAACATGCATTATGTCTAAAAATGCCTAAAATATTGCATAAATGTGAGTTACACCAGAATCATGTAACTTGGTAAGGTTTACAAATACAAAAATGTTTTTTTTTTTCATAATGACAGTATAACTGTTACATTCAATGTGACTGTTATTTAAACATAACTTCCTAATCACACATGTAAATAGGTCGATAAAGTCTAAAACAATGCATCCTTGTGTGTTTTACTCGAAATATTTGCTATTTTAAGGTTTGCAAACACAAAAAGTAGTTTTTTGCTCATTATGACAGTAATGTTCTTAAAATCCTGAGATAATGCGAAATAAGCAATAAAAAAGTTTTTCAACATAATTCCTTCACTAAACATACATGTCTAATAATGCCTGAAAACATGTATCTTTGTTAGATTTACTAGAAAATTACCTTTTGTAAGTTTTGCAAAGAGGCAAGTTCGTTTTTTTAATTCAATATGAAAGTATAGCTGTCATACCAAATATGAAAGTTATATAAACATAACTCCAAAACTAAACATGCATTATGTCTAAAAATGCCTAAAATATTGTATATATGTGAGTTACACCAGAATCATGTAATTTGGTAAGGTTTACAAATACAAAAAAATTTTTTTTTCATAATGACAGTATAACTGCTACATTCAATTTGACTGTTATTTATTCAAAACTTCCTAATCACACATGCAAATAGGTAATAAAACCTAAAACAATGCAACCTTGTGAGTTTTACTCGAAACATTTGGTATTTTAAGGTTTGCAAACACAAAAAGTAGTTTTTTGCTCATTATGACGATAAGGTTCTTAAAATCCTGAGATAATGCGAAATAAGCAATAAAAATGTTTTTCAACATAATTCCTACACCAAATATGCAACAAGTCTAATAATGCGTGAAAATATGTATCTTTGTTTGTTTTACTAGAAAACATATTTTTTTTAAGTTTTGCAAAGAGGCAAGTTAGTTTTTTCAATTCATTATGACAGTATAACTGTCATACCAAATATGAAAGTTATATGAACATAACTCCAAAATTGAACTTGCATTATGTCTAAAAATGCCTAAAATATTGTATCTATTGGAGTTTTACCAGAATCAGGTAATTTGGTAAGTTTTACAAATACAAAAATAGTTTTTTTTCATAATGACAGTATAACTGCTACATTCAATTTGACTGTTATTTAAACATAACTTCCTAATCACACATGCAAATAGGTTAATAAAGCCTAAAACAATGCATCCTTGTGAGTTTTACTCGAAATATTTGCTATTTTAAAGTTTGCAAACACAAAAAATAGTTTTTTACTCATTATGACAGTAATGTTCTTAAAATCCTGAGATAATGCGAAATAAGCAATAAAAATGTTTTTCAACATAATTCCTACATCAAACATGCAACATGTCTATTAATGCCTGAAGACATGTATCTTTGTTAGTTTTACTAGAAAAAATATATTTTGTAAGTTTTGCAAAGAGGTAAGTTAGTTTTTTCAATTCAATATGACAGTATAACTGTCATACCAAATATGAAAGTTATATAAACATAACTCCAAAATTGAACTTGGATTGTGTCTAAAAATGCCTAAAATATTGTATCTATGTGAGTTATACAAGAATCAGTTAATTTGGTAAGGTGTACAATTACATAAATTAGGGGTTTACTCATAATGACAGTATACTGCTACATTCAATTTGACAGTTATTTAAACATAACTTCTAACCACACAAGCAAAATAGGCTAATAAAGCCTAAAACAATGCATCCATGTGAGTTTTACTCTAAACATATGCTATTTTAAGGCTTGCAAACACAAAAAGTATTTTTTTACTCATTATGACAGTAATGTTCTTTAAATCCTGAGATAATGCGAAATAAGCAATAAAAATGTTTTTCAACATAATTGCTACGCCAAACATGCAACATGTCTAATAATACGTGAAGATATGTATCTTAGTTAGTTTTACTAGAAAATTATATTTTGTAAGTTTTGCAAAGAGGCAAGTCAGTTTTTTTAATTTAATATGACAGTATAACTGTCATACCAAATATGAAATATGTATAAACATAATTCCATAATTGAACATGCATTATGTCTAAAAATTACTAAAATATTGTATCTATGTGAGTTATACAAGAATCAGTTAATTTGGTAAGGTGTACAATTACATAAATTAGGGGTTTACTCTTAATGACAGTATACTGCTACATTCAATTTGACAGTTATTTAAACATAACTTCTAACCACACATGCAAAATAGGCTAATAAAGCCTAAAACAATGCATCCATGTGTGTTTTACTCTAAACATATGCTATTTTAAGGCTTGCAAATACAAAAAGTAGTTTTTTTACTCATTATGACAGTAATGTTCTTAAAATCCTGAGATAATGCGAAATAAGCAATAAAAAAGTTTTTCAACATAATTCCTACACCAAACATGCAACATGTCTAATAATACCTGAAGACATGTATCTTTGTTAGTTTTACTAGAAAAAATATCTTTTGTAAGTTTTGCAAGAGGCAAATAAGTTTTTTTTAATTCAATATGAGAGTAAAACTGTCACACCAAATATGAAAGCTATATAAACATAACTCCAAAACTGAACATGCATTATGTCTAAAAATGCCTGTAATATTGTATCTATTGGAGTTTTACCAGAATCAGGTAATTTGGTGAGGTTTACAAATACAAAAATTGTGTTTTTTCATAATGACATTATAACTGCTACATTCAATTTGACTGTTATTTAAACATAACTTCCTAATCACACTGCAAATAGGTTATTAAAGCCTAAAACAATGCATCTTTGTGAGTTTTATTCGAAACATTTGCTATTTTAAAGTTTGCAAACACAAAAAGTAGTTTTTTACTTATGACAGTAATGTTCTTAAAATCCTGAGATAATGCGAAATAAGCAATAAAAATGTTTTTCAACATAATTCCTACATCAAACATGCAACATGTCTAATAATGCCTGAAGACATGTATCTTTGTTAGTTTTACTAGAAAAAATATCTTTTGTAAGTTTTGCAAAGAGGCAAGTTAGTTTTTTCATTCAATATGACAGTATAACTGTCATACCAAATATGAAAGTTATATAAACATAACTCCAAAATTGAACGTGCATTATGTCTAAAAATGCCTAAAATATTGCATAAATGTGAGTTACACCAGAATCATGTAACTTGGTAAGGTTTACAAATACAAAAATGTTTTTTTTTTTCATAATGACAGTATAACTGTTACATTCAATGTGACTGTTATTTAAACATAACTTCCTAATCACACATGTAAATAGGTCAATAAAGTCTAAAACAATGCATCCTTGTGTGTTTTACTCGAAACATTTGCTATTTTAAGGTTTGCAAACACAAAAAGTAGTTTTTTGCTCATTATGACAGTAATGTTCTTAAAATCCTGAGATAATGCGAAATAAGCAATAAAAAAGTTTTTCAACATAATTCCTTCACTAAACATACAACATGTCTAATAATGCCTGAAAACATGTATATTTGTTAGTTTTACTAGAAAATTACCTTTTGTAAGTTTTGCAAAGAGGCAAGTTCGTTTTTTTAATTCAATATGAAAGTATAGCTGTCATACCAAATATGAAAGTTATATAAACATAACTCCAAAACTAAACATGCATTATGTCTAAAAATGCCTAAAATATTGTATATATGTGAGTTACACCAGAATCATGTAATTTGGTAAGGTTTACAAATACAAAAAATTTTTTTTTTCATAATGACAGTATAACTGCTACATTCAATTTGACTGTTATTTATTCAAAACTTCCTAATCACACATGCAAATAGGTAATAAAACCTAAAACAATGCAACCTTGTGAGTTTTACTCGAAACATTTGGTATTTTAAGGTTTGCAAACACAAAAAGTAGTTTTTTGCTCATTATGACGATAAGGTTCTTAAAATCCTGAGATAATGCGAAATAAGCAATAAAAATGTTTTTCAACATAATTCCTACACCAAATATGCAACAAGTCTAATAATGCGTGAAAATATGTATCTTTGTTTGTTTTACTAGAAAACATATCTTTTTTAAGTTTTGCAAAGAGGCAAGTTAGTTTTTTCAATTCATTATGACAGTATAACTGTCATACCAAATATGAAAGTTATATGAACATAACTCCAAAATTGAACTTGCATTATGTCTGAAAATGCCTAAAATATTGTATCTATTGGAGTTTTACCAGAATCAAGTAATTTGGTAAGTTTTACAAATACAAAAATAGTTTTTTTCATAATGACAGTATAACTGCTACATTCAATTTGACTGTTATTTAAACATAACTTCCTAATCACACATGCAAATAGGTTAATAAAGCCTAAAACAATGCATCCTTGTGAGTTTTACTCGAAACATTTGCTATTTTAAAGTTTGCAAACACAAAAAATAGTTTTTTACTCATTATGACAGTAATGTTCTTAAAATCCTGAGATAATGCGAAATAAGCAATAAAAATGTTTTTCAACATAATTCCTACATCAAACATGCAACATGTCTATTAATGCCTGAAGACATGTATCTTTGTTAGTTTTACTAGAAAAAATATCTTTTGTAAGTTTTGCAAAGAGGCAAGTTAGTTTTTTCAATTCAATATGACAGTATAACTGTCATACCAAATATGAAAGTTATATAAACATAACTCCAAAATTGAACTTGGATTGTGTCTAAAAATGCCTAAAATATTGTATCTATGTGAGTTATACAAGAATCAGTTAATTTGGTAAGGTGTACAATTACATAAATTAGGGGTTTACTCATAATGACAGTATACTGCTACATTCAATTTGACAGTTATTTAAACAAAACTTCTAACCACACATGCAAAATAGGCTTATAAAGCCTAAAACAATGCATCCATGTGAGTTTTACTCTAAACATATGCTATTTTAAGGCTTGCAAACACAAAAAGTAGTTTTTTACTCATTATGACAGTAATGTTCTTTAAATCCTGAGATAATGCGAAATAAGCAATAAAAATGTTTTTCAACATAATTCCTACGCCAAACATGCAACATGTCTAATAATACGTGAAGATATGTATCTTAGTTAGTTTTACTAGAAAATTATATTTTGTAAGTTTTGCAAAGAGGCAAGTCAGTTTTTTTAATTTAATATGACAGTATAACTGTCATACCAAATATGAAATATGTATAAACATAATTCCATAATTGAACATGCATTATGTCTAAAAATGACTAAAATATTGTATCTATGTGAGTTATACAAGAATCAGTTAATTTGGTAAGGTGTACAATTACATAAATTAGGGGTTTACTCTTAATGACAGTATACTGCTACATTCAATTTGACAGTTATTTAAACATAACTTCTAACCACACATGCAAAATAGGCTAATAAAGCCTAAAACAATGCATCCATGTGTGTTTTACTCTAAACATATGCTATTTTAAGGCTTGCAAATACAAAAAGTAGTTTTTTTACTCATTATGACAGTAATGTTCTTAAAATCCTGAGATAATGCGAAATAAGCAATAAAAAAGTTTTTCAACATAATTCCTACACCAAACATGCAACATGTCTAATAATACCTGAAGACATGTATCTTTGTTAGTTTTACTAGAAAAAATATCTTTTGTAAGTTTTGCAAGAGGCAAATAAGTTTTTTTAATTCAATATGAGAGTAAAACTGTCACACCAAATATGAAAGCTATATAAACATAACTCCAAAACTGAACATGCATTATGTCTAAAAATGCCTGTAATATTGTATCTATTGGAGTTTTACCAGAATCAAGTAATTTGGTGAGGTTTACAAATACAAAAATTGTGTTTTTTCATAATGACATTATAACTGCTACATTCAATTTGACTGTTATTTAAACATAACTTCCTAATCACACTGCAAATAGGTTATTAAAGCCTAAAACAATGCATCTTTGTGAGTTTTATTCGAAACATTTGCTATTTTAAAGTTTGCAAACACAAAAAGTAGTTTTTTACTTATGACAGTAATGTTCTTAAAATCCTGAGATAATGCGAAATAAGCAATAAAAATGTTTTTCAACATAATTCCTACATCAAACATGCAACATGTCTAATAATGCCTGAAGACATGTATCTTTGTTAGTTTTACTAGAAAAAATATCTTTTGTAAGTTTTGCAAAGAGGCAAGTTAGTTTTTTCATTCAATATGACAGTATAACTGTCATACCAAATATGAAAGTTATATAAACATAACTCCAAAATTGAACGTGCATTATGTCTAAAAATGCCTAAAATATTGCATAAATGTGAGTTACACCAGAATCATGTAACTTGGTAAGGTTTACAAATACAAAAATGTTTTTTTTTTTCATAATGACAGTATAACTGTTACATTCAATGTGACTGTTATTTAAACATAACTTCCTAATCACACATGTAAATAGGTCAATAAAGTCTAAAACAATGCATCCTTGTGTGTTTTACTCGAAACATTTGCTATTTTAAGGTTTGCAAACACAAAAAGTAGTTTTTTGCTCATTATGACAGTAATGTTCTTAAAATCCTGAGATAATGCGAAATAAGCAATAAAAAAGTTTTTCAACATAATTCCTTCACTAAACATACAACATGTCTAATAATGCCTGAAAACATGTATCTTTGTTAGTTTTACTAGAAAATTACCTTTTGTAAGTTTTGCAAAGAGGCAAGTTCGTTTTTTTAATTCAATATGAAAGTATAGCTGTCATACCAAATATGAAAGTTATATAAACATAACTCCAAAACTAAACATGCATTATGTCTAAAAATGCCTAAAATATTGTATATATGTGAGTTACACCAGAATCATGTAATTTGGTAAGGTTTACAAATACAAAAAATTTTTTTTTTCATAATGACAGTATAACTGCTACATTCAATTTGACTGTTATTTATTCAAAACTTCCTAATCACACATGCAAATAGGTAATAAAACCTAAAACAATGCAACCTTGTGAGTTTTACTCGAAACATTTGGTATTTTAAGGTTTGCAAACACAAAAAGTAGTTTTTTGCTCATTATGACGATAAGGTTCTTAAAATCCTGAGATAATGCGAAATAAGCAATAAAAATGTTTTTCAACATAATTCCTACACCAAATATGCAACAAGTCTAATAATGCGTGAAAATATGTATCTTTGTTTGTTTTACTAGAAAACATATCTTTTTTAAGTTTTGCAAAGAGGCAAGTTAGTTTTTTCAATTCATTATGACAGTATAACTGTCATACCAAATATGAAAGTTATATGAACATAACTCCAAAATTGAACTTGCATTATGTCTGAAAATGCCTAAAATATTGTATCTATTGGAGTTTTACCAGAATCAAGTAATTTGGTAAGTTTTACAAATACAAAAATAGTTTTTTTCATAATGACAGTATAACTGCTACATTCAATTTGACTGTTATTTAAACATAACTTCCTAATCACACATGCAAATAGGTTAATAAAGCCTAAAACAATGCATCCTTGTGAGTTTTACTCGAAACATTTGCTATTTTAAAGTTTGCAAACACAAAAAATAGTTTTTTACTCATTATGACAGTAATGTTCTTAAAATCCTGAGATAATGCGAAATAAGCAATAAAAATGTTTTTCAACATAATTCCTACATCAAACATGCAACATGTCTATTAATGCCTGAAGACATGTATCTTTGTTAGTTTTACTAGAAAAAATATCTTTTGTAAGTTTTGCAAAGAGGCAAGTTAGTTTTTTCAATTCAATATGACAGTATAACTGTCATACCAAATATGAAAGTTATATAAACATAACTCCAAAATTGAACTTGGATTGTGTCTAAAAATGCCTAAAATATTGTATCTATGTGAGTTATACAAGAATCAGTTAATTTGGTAAGGTGTACAATTACATAAATTAGGGGTTTACTCATAATGACAGTATACTGCTACATTCAATTTGACAGTTATTTAAACATAACTTCTAACCACACATGCAAAATAGGCTTATAAAGCCTAAAACAATGCATCCATGTGAGTTTTACTCTAAACATATGCTATTTTAAGGCTTGCAAACACAAAAAGTAGTTTTTTACTCATTATGACAGTAATGTTCTTTAAATCCTGAGATAATGCGAAATAAGCAATAAAAATGTTTTTCAACATAATTCCTACGCCAAACATGCAACATGTCTAATAATACGTGAAGATATGTATCTTAGTTAGTTTTACTAGAAAATTATATTTTGTAAGTTTTGCAAAGAGGCAAGTCAGTTTTTTTAATTTAATATGACAGTATAACTGTCATACCAAATATGAAATATGTATAAACATAATTCCATAATTGAACATGCATTATGTCTAAAAATGACTAAAATATTGTATCTATGTGAGTTATACAAGAATCAGTTAATTTGGTAAGGTGTACAATTACATAAATTAGGGGTTTACTCTTAATGACAGTATACTGCTACATTCAATTTGACAGTTATTTAAACATAACTTCTAACCACACATGCAAAATAGGCTAATAAAGCCTAAAACAATGCATCCATGTGTGTTTTACTCTAAACATATGCTATTTTAAGGCTTGCAAATACAAAAAGTAGTTTTTTTACTCATTATGACAGTAATGTTCTTAAAATCCTGAGATAATGCGAAATAAGCAATAAAAAAGTTTTTCAACATAATTCCTACACCAAACATGCAACATGTCTAATAATACCTGAAGACATGTATCTTTGTTAGTTTTACTAGAAAAAATATCTTTTGTAAGTTTTGCAAGAGGCAAATAAGTTTTTTTTAATTCAATATGAGAGTAAAACTGTCACACCAAATATGAAAGCTATATAAACATAACTCCAAAACTGAACATGCATTATGTCTAAAAATGCCTGTAATATTGTATCTATTGGAGTTTTACCAGAATCAGGTAATTTGGTGAGGTTTACAAATACAAAAATTGTGTTTTTTCATAATGACATTATAACTGCTACATTCAATTTGACTGTTATTTAAACATAACTTCCTAATCACACTGCAAATAGGTTATTAAAGCCTAAAACAATGCATCTTTGTGAGTTTTATTCGAAACATTTGCTATTTTAAAGTTTGCAAACACAAAAAGTAGTTTTTTACTTATGACAGTAATGTTCTTAAAATCCTGAGATAATGCGAAATAAGCAATAAAAATGTTTTTCAACATAATTCCTACATCAAACATGCAACATGTCTAATAATGCCTGAAGACATGTATCTTTGTTAGTTTTACTAGAAAAAATATCTTTTGTAAGTTTTGCAAAGAGGCAAGTTAGTTTTTTCATTCAATATGACAGTATAACTGTCATACCAAATATGAAAGTTATATAAACATAACTCCAAAATTGAACGTGCATTATGTCTAAAAATGCCTAAAATATTGCATAAATGTGAGTTACACCAGAATCATGTAACTTGGTAAGGTTTACAAATACAAAAATGTTTTTTTTTTTCATAATGACAGTATAACTGTTACATTCAATGTGACTGTTATTTAAACATAACTTCCTAATCACACATGTAAATAGGTCAATAAAGTCTAAAACAATGCATCCTTGTGTGTTTTACTCGAAACATTTGCTATTTTAAGGTTTGCAAACACAAAAAGTAGTTTTTTGCTCATTATGACAGTAATGTTCTTAAAATCCTGAGATAATGCGAAATAAGCAATAAAAAAGTTTTTCAACATAATTCCTTCACTAAACATACAACATGTCTAATAATGCCTGAAAACATGTATCTTTGTTAGTTTTACTAGAAAATTACCTTTTGTAAGTTTTGCAAAGAGGCAAGTTCGTTTTTTTAATTCAATATGAAAGTATAGCTGTCATACCAAATATGAAAGTTATATAAACATAACTCCAAAACTAAACATGCATTATGTCTAAAAATGCCTAAAATATTGTATATATGTGAGTTACACCAGAATCATGTAATTTGGTAAGGTTTACAAATACAAAAAAATTTTTTTTTCATAATGACAGTATAACTGCTACATTCAATTTGACTGTTATTTATTCAAAACTTCCTAATCACACATGCAAATAGGTAATAAAACCTAAAACAATGCAACCTTGTGAGTTTTACTCGAAACATTTGGTATTTTAAGGTTTGCAAACACAAAAAGTAGTTTTTTGCTCATTATGACGATAAGGTTCTTAAAATCCTGAGATAATGCGAAATAAGCAATAAAAATGTTTTTCAACATAATTCCTACACCAAATATGCAACAAGTCTAATAATGCGTGAAAATATGTATCTTTGTTTGTTTTACTAGAAAACATATCTTTTTTAAGTTTTGCAAAGAGGCAAGTTAGTTTTTTCAATTCATTATGACAGTATAACTGTCATACCAAATATGAAAGTTATATGAACATAACTCCAAAATTGAACTTGCATTATGTCTGAAAATGCCTAAAATATTGTATCTATTGGAGTTTTACCAGAATCAAGTAATTTGGTAAGTTTTACAAATACAAAAATAGTTTTTTTCATAATGACAGTATAACTGCTACATTCAATTTGACTGTTATTTAAACATAACTTCCTAATCACACATGCAAATAGGTTAATAAAGCCTAAAACAATGCATCCTTGTGAGTTTTACTCGAAACATTTGCTATTTTAAAGTTTGCAAACACAAAAAATAGTTTTTTACTCATTATGACAGTAATGTTCTTAAAACCCTGAGATAATGCGAAATAAGCAATAACAATGTTTTTCAACATAATTCCTACATCAAACATGCAACATGTCTATTAATGCCTGAAGACATGTATCTTTGTTAGTTTTACTAGAAAAAATATCTTTTGTAAGTTTTGCAAAGAGGCAAGTTAGTTTTTTCAATTCAATATGACAGTATAACTGTCATACCAAATATGAAAGTTATATAAACATAACTCCAAAATTGAACTTGGATTGTGTCTAAAAATGCCTAAAATATTGTATCTATGTGAGTTATACAAGAATCAGTTAATTTGGTAAGGTGTACAATTACATAAATTAGGGGTTTACTCATAATGACAGTATACTGCTACATTCAATTTGACAGTTATTTAAACATAACTTCTAACCACACATGCAAAATAGGCTTATAAAGCCTAAAACAATGCATCCATGTGTGTTTTACTCTAAACATATGCTATTTTAAGGCTTGCAAACACAAAAAGTAGTTTTTTACTCATTATGACAGTAATGTTCTTTAAATCCTGAGATAATGCGAAATAAGCAATAAAAATGTTTTTCAACATAATTCCTACGCCAAACATGCAACATGTCTAATAATACGTGAAGATATGTATCTTAGTTAGTTTTACTAGAAAATTATATTTTGTAAGTTTTGCAAAGAGGCAAGTCAGTTTTTTTAATTTAATATGACAGTATAACTGTCATACCAAATATGAAATATGTATAAACATAATTCCATAATTGAACATGCATTATGTCTAAAAATGACTAAAATATTGTATCTATGTGAGTTATACAAGAATCAGTTAATTTGGTAAGGTGTACAATTACATAAATTAGGGGTTTACTCTTAATGACAGTATACTGCTACATTCAATTTGACAGTTATTTAAACATAACTTCTAACCACACATGCAAAATAGGCTAATAAAGCCTAAAACAATGCATCCATGTGTGTTTTACTCTAAACATATGCTATTTTAAGGCTTGCAAATACAAAAAGTAGTTTTTTTACTCATTATGACAGTAATGTTCTTAAAATCCTGAGATAATGCGAAATAAGCAATAAAAAAGTTTTTCAACATAATTCCTACACCAAACATGCAACATGTCTAATAATACCTGAAGACATGTATCTTTGTTAGTTTTACTAGAAAAAATATCTTTTGTAAGTTTTGCAAGAGGCAAATAAGTTTTTTTTAATTCAATATGAGAGTAAAACTGTCACACCAAATATGAAAGCTATATAAACATAACTCCAAAACTGAACATGCATTATGTCTAAAAATGCCTGTAATATTGTATCTATTGGAGTTTTACCAGAATCAGGTAATTTGGTGAGGTTTACAAATACAAAAATTGTGTTTTTTCATAATGACATTATAACTGCTACATTCAATTTGACTGTTATTTAAACATAACTTCCTAATCACACTGCAAATAGGTTATTAAAGCCTAAAACAATGCATCTTTGTGAGTTTTATTCGAAACATTTGCTATTTTAAAGTTTGCAAACACAAAAAGTAGTTTTTTACTTATGACAGTAATGTTCTTAAAATCCTGAGATAATGCGAAATGAGCAATAAAAATGTTTTTCAACATAATTCCTACATCAAACATGCAACATGTCTAATAATGCCTGAAGACATGTATCTTTGTTAGTTTTACTAGAAAAAATATCTTTTGTAAGTTTTGCAAAGAGGCAAGTTAGTTTTTTCATTCAATATGACAGTATAACTGTCATACCAAATATGAAAGTTATATAAACATAACTCCAAAATTGAACGTGCATTATGTCTAAAAATGCCTAAAATATTGCATAAATGTGAGTTACACCAGAATCATGTAACTTGGTAAGGTTTACAAATACAAAAATGTTTTTTTTTTTCATAATGACAGTATAACTGTTACATTCAATGTGACTGTTATTTAAACATAACTTCCTAATCACACATGTAAATAGGTCAATAAAGTCTAAAACAATGCATCCTTGTGTGTTTTACTCGAAACATTTGCTATTTTAAGGTTTGCAAACACAAAAAGTAGTTTTTTGCTCATTATGACAGTAATGTTCTTAAAATCCTGAGATAATGCGAAATAAGCAATAAAAAAGTTTTTCAACATAATTCCTTCACTAAACATACAACATGTCTAATAATGCCTGAAAACATGTATCTTTGTTAGTTTTACTAGAAAATTACCTTTTGTAAGTTTTGCAAAGAGGCAAGTTCGTTTTTTTAATTCAATATGAAAGTATAGCTGTCATACCAAATATGAAAGTTATATAAACATAACTCCAAAACTAAACATGCATTATGTCTAAAAATGCCTAAAATATTGTATATATGTGAGTTACACCAGAATCATGTAATTTGGTAAGGTTTACAAATACAAAAAATTTTTTTTTTCATAATGACAGTATAACTGCTACATTCAATTTGACTGTTATTTATTCAAAACTTCCTAATCACACATGCAAATAGGTAATAAAACCTAAAACAATGCAACCTTGTGAGTTTTACTCGAAACATTTGGTATTTTAAGGTTTGCAAACACAAAAAGTAGTTTTTTGCTCATTATGACGATAAGGTTCTTAAAATCCTGAGATAATGCGAAATAAGCAATAAAAATGTTTTTCAACATAATTCCTACACCAAATATGCAACAAGTCTAATAATGCGTGAAAATATGTATCTTTGTTTGTTTTACTAGAAAACATATCTTTTTTAAGTTTTGCAAAGAGGCAAGTTAGTTTTTTCAATTCATTATGACAGTATAACTGTCATACCAAATATGAAAGTTATATGAACATAACTCCAAAATTGAACTTGCATTATGTCTGAAAATGCCTAAAATATTGTATCTATTGGAGTTTTACCAGAATCAAGTAATTTGGTAAGTTTTACAAATACAAAAATAGTTTTTTTCATAATGACAGTATAACTGCTACATTCAATTTGACTGTTATTTAAACATAACTTCCTAATCACACATGCAAATAGGTTAATAAAGCCTAAAACAATGCATCCTTGTGAGTTTTACTCGAAACATTTGCTATTTTAAAGTTTGCAAACACAAAAAATAGTTTTTTACTCATTATGACAGTAATGTTCTTAAAATCCTGAGATAATGCGAAATAAGCAATAAAAATGTTTTTCAACATAATTCCTACATCAAACATGCAACATGTCTATTAATGCCTGAAGACATGTATCTTTGTTAGTTTTACTAGAAAAAATATCTTTTGTAAGTTTTGCAAAGAGGCAAGTTAGTTTTTTCAATTCAATATGACAGTATAACTGTCATACCAAATATGAAAGTTATATAAACATAACTCCAAAATTGAACTTGGATTGTGTCTAAAAATGCCTAAAATATTGTATCTATGTGAGTTATACAAGAATCAGTTAATTTGGTAAGGTGTACAATTACATAAATTAGGGGTTTACTCATAATGACAGTATACTGCTACATTCAATTTGACAGTTATTTAAACATAACTTCTAACCACACATGCAAAATAGGCTTATAAAGCCTAAAACAATGCATCCATGTGAGTTTTACTCTAAACATATGCTATTTTAAGGCTTGCAAACACAAAAAGTAGTTTTTTACTCATTATGACAGTAATGTTCTTTAAATCCTGAGATAATGCGAAATAAGCAATAAAAATGTTTTTCAACATAATTCCTACGCCAAACATGCAACATGTCTAATAATACGTGAAGATATGTATCTTAGTTAGTTTTACTAGAAAATTATATTTTGTAAGTTTTGCAAAGAGGCAAGTCAGTTTTTTTAATTTAATATGACAGTATAACTGTCATACCAAATATGAAATATGTATAAACATAATTCCATAATTGAACATGCATTATGTCTAAAAATGACTAAAATATTGTATCTATGTGAGTTATACAAGAATCAGTTAATTTGGTAAGGTGTACAATTACATAAATTAGGGGTTTACTCTTAATGACAGTATACTGCTACATTCAATTTGACAGTTATTTAAACATAACTTCTAACCACACATGCAAAATAGGCTAATAAAGCCTAAAACAATGCATCCATGTGTGTTTTACTCTAAACATATGCTATTTTAAGGCTTGCAAATACAAAAAGTAGTTTTTTTACTCATTATGACAGTAATGTTCTTAAAATCCTGAGATAATGCGAAATAAGCAATAAAAAAGTTTTTCAACATAATTCCTACACCAAACATGCAACATGTCTAATAATACCTGAAGACATGTATCTTTGTTAGTTTTACTAGAAAAAATATCTTTTGTAAGTTTTGCAAGAGGCAAATAAGTTTTTTTTAATTCAATATGAGAGTAAAACTGTCACACCAAATATGAAAGCTATATAAACATAACTCCAAAACTGAACATGCATTATGTCTAAAAATGCCTGTAATATTGTATCTATTGGAGTTTTACCAGAATCAGGTAATTTGGTGAGGTTTACAAATACAAAAATTGTGTTTTTTCATAATGACATTATAACTGCTACATTCAATTTGACTGTTATTTAAACATAACTTCCTAATCACACTGCAAATAGGTTATTAAAGCCTAAAACAATGCATCTTTGTGAGTTTTATTCGAAACATTTGCTATTTTAAAGTTTGCAAACACAAAAAGTAGTTTTTTACTTATGACAGTAATGTTCTTAAAATCCTGAGATAATGCGAAATAAGCAATAAAAATGTTTTTCAACATAATTCCTACATCAAACATGCAACATGTCTAATAATGCCTGAAGACATGTATCTTTGTTAGTTTTACTAGAAAAAATATCTTTTGTAAGTTTTGCAAAGAGGCAAGTTAGTTTTTTCATTCAATATGACAGTATAACTGTCATACCAAATATGAAAGTTATATAAACATAACTCCAAAATTGAACGTGCATTATGTCTAAAAATGCCTAAAATATTGCATAAATGTGAGTTACACCAGAATCATGTAACTTGGTAAGGTTTACAAATACAAAAATGTTTTTTTTTTTCATAATGACAGTATAACTGTTACATTCAATGTGACTGTTATTTAAACATAACTTCCTAATCACACATGTAAATAGGTCAATAAAGTCTAAAACAATGCATCCTTGTGTGTTTTACTCGAAACATTTGCTATTTTAAGGTTTGCAAACACAAAAAGTAGTTTTTTGCTCATTATGACAGTAATGTTCTTAAAATCCTGAGATAATGCGAAATAAGCAATAAAAAAGTTTTTCAACATAATTCCTTCACTAAACATACAACATGTCTAATAATGCCTGAAAACATGTATCTTTGTTAGTTTTACTAGAAAATTACCTTTTGTAAGTTTTGCAAAGAGGCAAGTTCGTTTTTTTAATTCAATATGAAAGTATAGCTGTCATACCAAATATGAAAGTTATATAAACATAACTCCAAAACTAAACATGCATTATGTCTAAAAATGCCTAAAATATTGTATATATGTGAGTTACACCAGAATCATGTAATTTGGTAAGGTTTACAAATACAAAAAAATTTTTTTTTCATAATGACAGTATAACTGCTACATTCAATTTGACTGTTATTTATTCAAAACTTCCTAATCACACATGCAAATAGGTAATAAAACCTAAAACAATGCAACCTTGTGAGTTTTACTCGAAACATTTGGTATTTTAAGGTTTGCAAACACAAAAAGTAGTTTTTTGCTCATTATGACGATAAGGTTCTTAAAATCCTGAGATAATGCGAAATAAGCAATAAAAATGTTTTTCAACATAATTCCTACACCAAATATGCAACAAGTCTAATAATGCGTGAAAATATGTATCTTTGTTTGTTTTACTAGAAAACATATCTTTTTTAAGTTTTGCAAAGAGGCAAGTTAGTTTTTTCAATTCATTATGACAGTATAACTGTCATACCAAATATGAAAGTTATATGAACATAACTCCAAAATTGAACTTGCATTATGTCTGAAAATGCCTAAAATATTGTATCTATTGGAGTTTTACCAGAATCAAGTAATTTGGTAAGTTTTACAAATACAAAAATAGTTTTTTTCATAATGACAGTATAACTGCTACATTCAATTTGACTGTTATTTAAACATAACTTCCTAATCACACATGCAAATAGGTTAATAAAGCCTAAAACAATGCATCCTTGTGAGTTTTACTCGAAACATTTGCTATTTTAAAGTTTGCAAACACAAAAAATAGTTTTTTACTCATTATGACAGTAATGTTCTTAAAACCCTGAGATAATGCGAAATAAGCAATAACAATGTTTTTCAACATAATTCCTACATCAAACATGCAACATGTCTATTAATGCCTGAAGACATGTATCTTTGTTAGTTTTACTAGAAAAAATATCTTTTGTAAGTTTTGCAAAGAGGCAAGTTAGTTTTTTCAATTCAATATGACAGTATAACTGTCATACCAAATATGAAAGTTATATAAACATAACTCCAAAATTGAACTTGGATTGTGTCTAAAAATGCCTAAAATATTGTATCTATGTGAGTTATACAAGAATCAGTTAATTTGGTAAGGTGTACAATTACATAAATTAGGGGTTTACTCATAATGACAGTATACTGCTACATTCAATTTGACAGTTATTTAAACATAACTTCTAACCACACATGCAAAATAGGCTTATAAAGCCTAAAACAATGCATCCATGTGTGTTTTACTCTAAACATATGCTATTTTAAGGCTTGCAAACACAAAAAGTAGTTTTTTACTCATTATGACAGTAATGTTCTTTAAATCCTGAGATAATGCGAAATAAGCAATAAAAATGTTTTTCAACATAATTCCTACGCCAAACATGCAACATGTCTAATAATACGTGAAGATATGTATCTTAGTTAGTTTTACTAGAAAATTATATTTTGTAAGTTTTGCAAAGAGGCAAGTCAGTTTTTTTAATTTAATATGACAGTATAACTGTCATACCAAATATGAAATATGTATAAACATAATTCCATAATTGAACATGCATTATGTCTAAAAATGACTAAAATATTGTATCTATGTGAGTTATACAAGAATCAGTTAATTTGGTAAGGTGTACAATTACATAAATTAGGGGTTTACTCTTAATGACAGTATACTGCTACATTCAATTTGACAGTTATTTAAACATAACTTCTAACCACACATGCAAAATAGGCTAATAAAGCCTAAAACAATGCATCCATGTGTGTTTTACTCTAAACATATGCTATTTTAAGGCTTGCAAATACAAAAAGTAGTTTTTTTACTCATTATGACAGTAATGTTCTTAAAATCCTGAGATAATGCGAAATAAGCAATAAAAAAGTTTTTCAACATAATTCCTACACCAAACATGCAACATGTCTAATAATACCTGAAGACATGTATCTTTGTTAGTTTTACTAGAAAAAATATCTTTTGTAAGTTTTGCAAGAGGCAAATAAGTTTTTTTTAATTCAATATGAGAGTAAAACTGTCACACCAAATATGAAAGCTATATAAACATAACTCCAAAACTGAACATGCATTATGTCTAAAAATGCCTGTAATATTGTATCTATTGGAGTTTTACCAGAATCAGGTAATTTGGTGAGGTTTACAAATACAAAAATTGTGTTTTTTCATAATGACATTATAACTGCTACATTCAATTTGACTGTTATTTAAACATAACTTCCTAATCACACTGCAAATAGGTTATTAAAGCCTAAAACAATGCATCTTTGTGAGTTTTATTCGAAACATTTGCTATTTTAAAGTTTGCAAACACAAAAAGTAGTTTTTTACTTATGACAGTAATGTTCTTAAAATCCTGAGATAATGCGAAATGAGCAATAAAAATGTTTTTCAACATAATTCCTACATCAAACATGCAACATGTCTAATAATGCCTGAAGACATGTATCTTTGTTAGTTTTACTAGAAAAAATATCTTTTGTAAGTTTTGCAAAGAGGCAAGTTAGTTTTTTCATTCAATATGACAGTATAACTGTCATACCAAATATGAAAGTTATATAAACATAACTCCAAAATTGAACGTGCATTATGTCTAAAAATGCCTAAAATATTGCATAAATGTGAGTTACACCAGAATCATGTAACTTGGTAAGGTTTACAAATACAAAAATGTTTTTTTTTTTCATAATGACAGTATAACTGTTACATTCAATGTGACTGTTATTTAAACATAACTTCCTAATCACACATGTAAATAGGTCAATAAAGTCTAAAACAATGCATCCTTGTGTGTTTTACTCGAAACATTTGCTATTTTAAGGTTTGCAAACACAAAAAGTAGTTTTTTGCTCATTATGACAGTAATGTTCTTAAAATCCTGAGATAATGCGAAATAAGCAATAAAAAAGTTTTTCAACATAATTCCTTCACTAAACATACAACATGTCTAATAATGCCTGAAAACATGTACCTTTGTTAGTTTTACTAGAAAATTACCTTTTGTAAGTTTTGCAAAGAGGCAAGTTCGTTTTTTTAATTCAATATGAAAGTATAGCTGTCATACCAAATATGAAAGTTATATAAACATAACTCCAAAACTAAACATGCATTATGTCTAAAAATGCCTAAAATATTGTATATATGTGAGTTACACCAGAATCATGTAATTTGGTAAGGTTTACAAATACAAAAAAATTTTTTTTTCATAATGACAGTATAACTGCTACATTCAATTTGACTGTTATTTATTCAAAACTTCCTAATCACACATGCAAATAGGTAATAAAACCTAAAACAATGCAACCTTGTGAGTTTTACTCGAAACATTTGGTATTTTAAGGTTTGCAAACACAAAAAGTAGTTTTTTGCTCATTATGACGATAAGGTTCTTAAAATCCTGAGGTAATGCGAAATAAGCAATAAAAATGTTTTTCAACATAATTCCTACACCAAATATGCAACAAGTCTAATAATGCGTGAAAATATGTATCTTTGTTTGTTTTACTAGAAAACATATCTTTTTTAAGTTTTGCAAAGAGGCAAGTTAGTTTTTTCAATTCATTATGACAGTATAACTGTCATACCAAATATGAAAGTTATATGAACATAACTCCAAAATTGAACTTGCATTATGTCTGAAAATGCCTAAAATATTGTATCTATTGGAGTTTTACCAGAATCAAGTAATTTGGTAAGTTTTACAAATACAAAAATAGTTTTTTTCATAATGACAGTATAACTGCTACATTCAATTTGACTGTTATTTAAACATAACTTCCTAATCACACATGCAAATAGGTTAATAAAGCCTAAAACAATGCATCCTTGTGAGTTTTACTCGAAACATTTGCTATTTTAAAGTTTGCAAACACAAAAAATTGTTTTTTACTCATTATGACAGTAATGTTCTTAAAATCCTGAGATAATGCGAAATAAGCAATAAAAATGTTTTTCAACATAATTCCTACATCAAACATGCAACATGTCTATTAATGCCTGAAGACATGTATCTTTGTTAGTTTTACTAGAAAAAATATCTTTTGTAAGTTTTGCAAAGAGGCAAGTTAGTTTTTTCAATTCAATATGACAGTATAACTGTCATACCAAATATGAAAGTTATATAAACATAACTCCAAAATTGAACTTGGATTGTGTCTAAAAATGCCTAAAATATTGTATCTATGTGAGTTATACAAGAATCAGTTAATTTGGTAAGGTGTACAATTACATAAATTAGGGGTTTACTCATAATGACAGTATACTGCTACATTCAATTTGACAGTTATTTAAACATAACTTCTAACCACACATGCAAAATAGGCTTATAAAGCCTAAAACAATGCATCCATGTGAGTTTTACTCTAAACATATGCTATTTTAAGGCTTGCAAACACAAAAAGTAGTTTTTTACTCATTATGACAGTAATGTTCTTTAAATCCTGAGATAATGCGAAATAAGCAATAAAAATGTTTTTCAACATAATTCCTACGCCAAACATGCAACATGTCTAATAATACGTGAAGATATGTATCTTAGTTAGTTTTACTAGAAAATTATATTTTGTAAGTTTTGCAAAGAGGCAAGTCAGTTTTTTTAATTTAATATGACAGTATAACTGTCATACCAAATATGAAATATGTATAAACATAATTCCATAATTGAACATGCATTATGTCTAAAAATGACTAAAATATTGTATCTATGTGAGTTATACAAGAATCAGTTAATTTGGTAAGGTGTACAATTACATAAATTAGGGGTTTACTCTTAATGACAGTATACTGCTACATTCAATTTGACAGTTATTTAAACATAACCTCTAACCACACATGCAAAATAGGCTAATAAAGCCTAAAACAATGCATCCATGTGTGTTTTACTCTAAACATATGCTATTTTAAGGCTTGCAAATACAAAAAGTAGTTTTTTTACTCATTATGACAGTAATGTTCTTAAAATCCTGAGATAATGCGAAATAAGCAATAAAAAAGTTTTTCAACATAATTCCTACACCAAACATGCAACATGTCTAATAATACCTGAAGACATGTATCTTTGTTAGTTTTACTAGAAAAAATATCTTTTGTAAGTTTTGCAAGAGGCAAATAAGTTTTTTTTAATTCAATATGAGAGTAAAACTGTCATACCAAATATGAAAGCTATATAAACATAACTCCAAAACTGAACATGCATTATGTCTAAAAATGCCTGTAATATTGTATCTATTGGAGTTTTACCAGAATCAGGTAATTTGGTGAGGTTTACAAATACAAAAATTGTTTTTTTTCATAATGACATTATAACTGCTACATTCAATTTGACTGTTATTTAAACATAACTTCCTAATCACACATGCAAATAGGTTATTAAAGCCTAAAACAATGCATCTTTGTGAGTTTTATTCGAAACATTTGCTATTTTAAAGTTTGCAAACACAAAAAGTAGTTTTTTACTTATTATGACAGTAATGTTCTTAAAATCCTGAGATAATGCGAAATAAGCAATAAAAATGTTTTTCAACTTAATTCCTACATCAAACATGCAACATGTCTAATAATGCCTGAAGACATGTATCTTTGTTAGTTTTACTAGACAAAATATATTTTGTAAGTTTTGCAAAGAGGCAAGTTAGTTTTGTCATTCAATATGACAGTATAACTGTCATACCAAATATGAAAGTTATATAAACATAACTCCAAAATTGAACGTGCATTATGTCTAAAAATGCCTAAAATATTGTATCTATGTGAGTTATACAAGAATCAGTTAATTTGGTAAGGTTTACAATTACATAATATAGGGGTTTACTCATATAGACAGTATAACTGCTACATTCAATTTGACAGTTATTTAAACATAACTTCTAACCACATGCATCCTTGTGAGTTTTACTCGAAACATTTGCTATTTTAAGGCTTTCAAACAGAAAAAGTAGTTTTTTACTCATTATAACAGTAATGTTCTTAAAATCCTGAGATAATGCAAAATAAGCAATAAAAATGTTTTTCAACATAATTACTACACCAAACATGCAACATATCTAATAATGCCTGAAGACATGTATCTTTGTTAGCTTTACTAGAAACTTACCTTTTGTAAGTTTTGCAAAGAGGCAAGTTAGTTTTTTTAATTCAATATGAAAGTATATTTGTCATACCAAATATGCAAGTTATATAAACATATGTCTAAAAATGCCTAAAATATTGTATCTATGTGAGTTTTACAAGAATCAGTTCATTTGGTATGGTGTACAATTACATAAATTAGGGGTTTACTCATAATGACAGATAACTGCTACATTCAATTTGATAGTTATTTAAACATAACTTCTAACCACACATGCAAAATAGGCTTATAAAGCCTAAAACAATGCATCCATGTGTGTTTTACTCTAAACATATGCTATTTTAAGGCTTGCAAATACAAAAAGTAGTTTTTTTACTCATTATGACAGTAATGTTCTTAAAATCCTGAGATAATGCGAAATAAGCAATAAAAAAGTTTTTCAACATAATTCCTACACCAAACATGCAACATGTCTAATAATACCTGAAGACATGTATCTTTGTTAGTTTTACTATAAAAAATATATTTTGTAAGTTTTGCAAAGAGTCAAATTAGATTTTTTAATTCAATATGACAGTATAACTGTCATACCAAATATGAAAGTTATATAAACATAACTCAAAAATTGAACCTGCATTATGTCTAAAAATGCCTCAAATATTGTATCTATAAGAGTTACACCAAAATCAGGTAATTTGGTAAGGTTTACAAATACATAAATTGTTTTTTTTCATAATGACAGATAACTGCTACATTCAATTTGACAGTTATTTAAACATAACTTCCTAACCACACATGCAAAATAGGCTAATAAAGCCTAAAACAATGCATCCTTGTGAGTTTTACTCGAAACATATGCTATTTTAAGGCTTGCAAACACAAATAGTAGTTTTTTTACTCATTATGACAGTAATACATGGCTAATTACGCCTTGAAACTGTATCTTTGTGAATTTTACTGGGAAAAAATTTTTTTGTAAGGTTTATAAAGACACAAGTTATTTTTTTTTTTTAACTCAATATGATGGTATAACTGTCATACTAAACATAAAAGTTGTATAAACCAAACCCAAACATGCATTATGTCTAAAAATGCCTGCAATATTGTATCTATGTGATTTTTACCAGAATCAGGTAAAAATTGGTAAGGTTTACAAATACAAAAATTAGGTTTTACTCACTATGACAGTATACTGTCACATTCAATCTGACAGTTATTTAAACATACTGTAACTCCTAAACCACAAATACAAAATGGCTAATAATGCCTGGAAAAATGTATCTTTGTGAGTTTTCCTGGAAAAAAATTTTTTTTATAAGTTTTGTAAAGAAACAAGTTAGTTTTTTTTACTTAATATGACAGTCATGATGTCATACTAAATATGAAAGTTAAATAAACATAACTCCAAAACTAAACTTGTAATACGTCTAAAAATGCCTGTAATATTGAATATATGTGAGTTTTCCCAGATTCAGGTAAGGTTTACAAATACAAAAATTGGGTTTTACTCATAATGACAGTATAACTGCCATGTTCAAAATAACAGTTATTTAAACATAACTCCTAAACCAAAAATGCTAAATAGCTAATAATGCATGGAGAAATGTATCTTTGTGAGTTTTACTAGAAAAAAATATTTTGTAAGGTTTGTAAAGACAAAAGTTTTGTTTTTTTACTCAATATGATGGTATACTGTCAAACTAAATATAAAAGTAATATACACATCATTCCAAAACCAAACTCCTCAACCAAACTTGCAATCCGTCTTAAACTGCCTGTAATATTGTATCTATGTGAGTTTTACCAGAATCAGGAATTTTGGTAAGGTTTATAAATACAAAAATTAGGTTTTACTCATAATGACAGTATAACTCCCACCCTCAATATGACGGTTATGTTAACATAACTCCTAAACCACACATGCAAAATGGCTAATAATGCCTGGAGAAATGTATCTTTGTGAGTTTTACAGGAAAAACAATAGTTTGTAAGGTTTGATAAGCCACAAAATAGTTTTGTTTATTCAATGTTTGTATAACTGTCATAATAAATGTAAAAGTTATATAAATATAACTCCAATACCAAACATGCAATCCGTCTAAAAATGCCTGTAATATTGAATCTATGTGAGTTTTACTAGAATCAGGTATTTTGTTAAGGTTTACAAATACAAAAATTAGGTTTTACTCACTATGACAGTATACTGTCACATTCAATCTGACTGTTATTTAAACACAAATTCTAAACCACAGATGCAAAATGGCTAATAATAACTAGAGAAATGTATTTTTGTGAATTTTACTGGAAAAAAAAATATTTTGTAAGGTTTGTATAGACACAAGTTAGTTTTTTGAGTTTTTTTTACTCAATATGATGCAAACATGCTTTATATCTAAAAAATCCTGTAATATTTTATCCATGTGTGTTTTATCAGAATCAGTTATTTTGGTAATTTTACAAATACAAAAAATAGGTTTTACTCATAATGACAGTATATCTGCCACAATCAATATGACAGTTATTTAAACATAACTCTAAACCAAACATGGTTAATGGCTAATAATGCCTGGAAAAATGTATCTTTGTGAGTTTTACTGGAAAAAATTTTTTTTTAAGGTTTATAAAGACACAAGTTAGTTTTTTTTACTCAATAGGACAGTATAACTGTAATACTAAATGTAAAAAATATATAAACATAACCAAAACCAAACATGCATTATGTTCAAAAATGCCTGTAATTTTGTATCCATGCGAGTTTTACAAAAATCAATTTGTGTAGTAAGGTTTGCAATTACAAAATATTTGTTTTACTCACCATGATAGTATACTGTCACATTCAATTTGACAGTTATTTAAACATAACTCCTAAACCACACATGCAAAATGACTAATAATGCCTGGAAAAATGTATCTCTGTGAATTTTACTGGAGTCAGTTGTTTTTGTAAGTTTCGCTAATACAAAATATTGGTTTTACTCACTATGACAGTATACTGTCACATTCAATCTGACAGCTATTTAAACATAACTCCTAAACCACACATGCAAAATGACTAATAATGCCTGGAAAAATGTATCTCTGTGAATTTTACTGGAAACAAATATTTTGTAAGGTTTGTAAAATTACAAGTTTGTTATTTTTTACTCAATTTGACAGTTTAACTGTCATACTAAATATGACATTTATATACACATAACTCTAAAACCAAACTTGCAATCCGTCTAAAAATGCCTGTAATATTGAATGTGAGTTTTACCAGAATCAGGTATTTTGGTAAGGTTTACAAATACAAAAAATAGGTTTTACTCATAATGACAATATAACTGCCACATTTAACATGACAGGTATTTAAACATAATTCCTAAACCACAAATGCAAAATGGCTAATAATGCCTGCAGCAATGTTTCTTTGTGAGTTTTCCTGGAACAATAAAATAAATTTGTAAGATTTGTAAAGACACACGTTAGTTTTTTACTTAATATGACAGTATAACTGGCATACTAAATTTGAAAGTTAAATAAACATAACTCCAAAACCAACTTGCAATTCGTCTAAAAATGCCTCTAATATTGTATCAATGTGAGTTTTACCAGGATCAGGTATTTTGGTAAGGTTTACATATACACAAATTTGGTTTTACTCATGATGACAGTATAACTGCCACATTTAATATGACAGTTATGTAAACATAACTCCTATACCACAAATGCAAAATGGTTAATAATGCCTGGAGAAATGTATCTTTTTAAGTTTTACAGGAAAAAAAAAACAATTTTGTAAGGTTTGTAATGACTGCGATTAGATAGCGACTTGTCCAGGGTGTACACCGCCTTCCGCCCGATTGTAGCGCCCCCCGCGACCCCAAAGGGAATAAGCGGTAGAAAATGGATGGATGGATGGATATAAACATAATTCCAAAACCAAATATGCAATCCATCTAAATATGCCTGTAATATTGAATATATGTGCGCTTTATCAGATTCAGGTATTTTGGTAAGGTTTACGAATACAAAAATTAGGTTTTACTCATAGTGACAATATAACTGCTACACTCAATATGACAGTTAATTAAACATAACTCCTATACCACACATGCAAAATGGTTAATAATGCCTGGAGAAATGTATCTTTGTGAGTTTTACTGGAAAAAACAAATTTGTAAGGTTTATAAAGATACAAGTTACATTTTTTACTCAATATGATGATATAGCTGTCATACTAAATATGAAAGTTATATTAACAAAACTCCAAAACCAATGAATTAATGTTCGTTTTACTAGAATCAGGTATTTTGGTAAGGTTTACAAAAACAAAAAATAGGTTTTACTCATAATGACAGTAAAACTGCCAAATTCAATATGACAGTTTTGTAAACAAAACTCCTATACCACACATGCAAAATGGTTAATAATGCCTGGAGAAATGTATCTTTGTGAGTTTTACTGGAAAAAACGAATTTGTAAGGTTTATAAAGATACAAGTTAAATTTTTTACTCAATATGATGATATAACTGTCATACTAAATATGAAAGTTATATTAACATAACTCCAAAACCAATGAATCTATGTTCGTTTTACTAGAATCAGGTATTTTGGTGAGGTTTAAAAAAACAAAAAATAGGTTTTACTCATAATGACAGTATACTGCCACATTCAATATGACAGTTATGTAAACATAACTCCTAAACCACACATGCAAAATGGTTAATAATGCCTGGAGAAATGTATCTTTTTAAGTTTTATAGGAAAAAAAAAAACAATTTTGTAAGGTTTGTAAAGACTGCGATGAGATAGCGACTTGTCCAGGGTGTAACCCGCCTTCCGCCCGATTGTAGCTGAGATAGGCTCCAGCGCCCCCCGCGACCCCAAAGAAAATAAGCGGTAGAAAATGGATGGATGGATGGGTTTGTAAAGACACAAGTTATTTTTTTCTTACTCAATATGATAGTAAAATTGTCATACTAAATGTAAAAAAATTATAAACATAACTCCAAAACCAAACATGCATTATGTCTAAAAATGCCTGTAATATTGTAATCATGTGAATTTAACTAGAATCAGTTGTTTTTGTAAGGTTTGCAAATACAAAATATTGGTTTAACTCACTATGACAGTATACTGTCACATTCAATCTGAGAGTTATTTAAACATAACTCCTAAACCAAACATGTTTTATGTCTGAAAATTCCTGTAGTATTGTATCTATATGAGTTTTACCAGAATCAGGTATTTTCCATCCATCCATCCATCCATTTTCTACCGCTTATTCCCTTCGGGGTCGCAGGGGGCGCTGGAGCCTATCTCAGCTACAATCGGGCGGAAGGCGGGGTACACCCTGGACAAGTCGCTACCTCATCGCAGGGCCAACACAGATAGACAGACAACATTCACACTCACATCCACACACTAGGGCCAATTTAGTGTTGCCA
Source organism: Nerophis lumbriciformis (assembly GCF_033978685.3). Taxonomy (NCBI): domain Eukaryota; kingdom Metazoa; phylum Chordata; class Actinopteri; order Syngnathiformes; family Syngnathidae; genus Nerophis; species Nerophis lumbriciformis. The sequence goes on from NC_084569.2 coordinate 24,768,522, forward strand.
ATCAACTTATTCCCAGGTGCATGTCTTTGGTATTTTGGTAAGGTTTACAAATACAAAAAAATTGGTTTTACTCATAATGACAATATAACTGCCACACTCATTATGACAGCTATTTAAACATAATTCCTAAACCAAACATGATACATGGCTAATAATGCCAGGAGAAATGTATCTTTGTGATTTTTTTCTAGAAAAAAATATTTTGTAAGGTTTGTAAAGACAAAAGTTAATTTTTTTTTTTACTCAATATGATGGTATAACTGTGTTACTAAAAATGAAAGTTATATAAACATAATTCCAAAACAAACATGTTTTATGTCTAAAAATTCCTGTAATATTGTATCTATATGAGTTTTCTGTATTTTAACATAACTCCTAAACCACACATGCAAAATGGCTAATAATGCCTGGAGAAATGTATCTTTGTGAGTTTTACAGGAAAAACAATATTTTGTAAGGTTTGATAAGACACAAAATAGGTTTTTTTATTCAATATGTTTGTATGACTGTCAAAATAAATGTAAAAGTTATATAAACATAACTCCAATACCAAACATGCAATCCGTCTAAAATGCCTGTAACATTGAATCTATGTTCGTTTTACTAGAATCAGGTATTTTGGTGAGGTTTAAAAAAACAAAAAATAGGTTTTACTCATAATGACAGTATACTGCCACATTCAATATGACAGTTATGTAAACATAACTCCTAAACCACACATGCAAAATGGTTAATAATGCCTGGAGAAATGTATCTTTTTAAGTTTTATAGGAAAAAAAAAAACAATTTTGTAAGGTTTGTAAAGACTGCGATGAGATAGCGACTTGTCCAGGGTGTAACCCGCCTTCCGCCCGATTGTAGCTGAGATAGGCTCCAGCGCCCCCCGCGACCCCAAAGAAAATAAGCGGTAGAAAATGGATGGATGGATGGGTTTGTAAAGACACAAGTTATTTTTTTCTTACTCAATATGACAGTAAAATTGTCATACTAAATGTAAAAAAATTATAAACATAACTCCAAAACCAAACATGCATTATGTCTAAAAATGCCTGTAATATTGTAATCATGTGAATTTAACTAGAATCAGTTGTTTTTGTAAGGTTTGCAAATACAAAATATTGGTTTAACTCACTATGACAGTATACTGTCACATTCAATCTGAGAGTTATTTAAACATAACTCCTAAACCAAACATGTTTTATGTCTGAAAATTCCTGTAGTATTGTATCTATATGAGTTTTACCAGAATCAGGTATTTTCCATCCATCCATCCATCCATTTTCTACCGCTTATTCCCTTCGGGGTCGCAGGGGGCGCTGGAGCCTATCTCAGCTACAATCGGGCGGAAGGCGGGGTACACCCTGGACAAGTCGCTACCTCATCGCAGGGCCAACACAGATAGACAGACAACATTCACACTCACATCCACACACTAGGGCCAATTTAGTGTTGCCAATCAACTTATTCCCAGGTGCATGTCTTTGGTATTTTGGTAAGGTTTACAAATACAAAAAAATTGGTTTTACTCATAATGACAATATAACTGCCACACTCATTATGACAGCTATTTAAACATAATTCCTAAACCAAACATGATACATGGCTAATAATGCCAGGAGAAATGTATCTTTGTGATTTTTTTCTAGAAAAAAATATTTTGTAAGGTTTGTAAAGACAAAAGTTAATTTTTTTTTTTACTCAATATGATGGTATAACTGTGTTACTAAAAATGAAAGTTATATAAACATAATTCCAAAACAAACATGTTTTATGTCTAAAAATTCCTGTAATATTGTATCTATATGAGTTTTATGTATTTTAACATAACTCCTAAACCACACATGCAAAATGGCTAATAATGCCTGGAGAAATGTATCTTTGTGAGTTTTACAGGAAAAACAATATTTTGTAAGGTTTGATAAGACACAAAATAGGTTTTTTTATTCAATATGTTTGTATGACTGTCAAAATAAATGTAAAAGTTATATAAACATAACTCCAATACCAAACATGCAATCCGTCTAAAATGCCTGTAACATTGAATCTATGTGAGTTTTACTAGAATCAGGTATTTTGTTAAGGTTTACAAATACAAAATGTAGGTTTTACTCACTATGACAGTATACTGTCACATTCAATCTGACTTTCATTTAAACACAAATTCTAAACCACAGATGCAAAATGGCTAATAATAACTGGAGAAATGTATTTTTGTGAGTTTTACTGATAAACAAATATTTTGTAAGGTTTGTATGGACACAAGTTAGTTTTTTTTACTCAATATGATGCAAACATGCTTTATGTATAAAAAAAATTCTGTAATATTTTATCCATGTGAGTTTTATCAGAATCAGTTATTTTGGTAATTTTACAAATACAAAAAATAGGTTTTACTCATAATGACAGTATATCTGCCACACTCAATATGACCTGGAGAAATGCATCCTTGTGAGTTATACTAGAAAAATTTTTTTGTAAGGTTTGTAAAGAAAAAAGGTATTTTTTTACTCAATATGATGGTATAACTGTCAAACTAAATATAAAAGTAATATAAACATAATTTCAAAACCAAACTCCTAAACCAAACTTGCAATCCGTCTTAAACTGCCTGTAATCTTGAATCTATATGAGTTTGACCAGAATCAGGTATTTTGGTAAGGTTTACAAATACAAAACTTGGGTTTTACTCATGACAGTATAACTGCATTATTTGATATGACAGTTATTTAAACATAACTCCTGAACCAAACATGCTAAATGGCTATTAATGCCTGGAGAAATGTTTACAAACATAACTCCAAAACCAAACATGCATTATGTCTAAAAATGCCTTTAGTATTGTATCTATGTGAGTTTTACCAGAATCAGGTATTTTGGTAAGGTTGAAAAATACAAAAAATAGGTTTTTCTCATAATGACAGTATAACTGCCACATTGACTGCCACCAAACATGCATGATGTCTAAAAATGCCTATAATTTTGTATCCATGTGAGTTTTACTAGAATCAGTTGTTTTTTTAAGGTTTACAAATACAAAATATTAGTTTTACTCATAATGACAGTATACTGTCACATTTAATCTGACAAAATGGCTTAAAATGCCTTGAGGAATGTATCTTTGTGAATTTTACTGGAAAAAATATTTTGTAAGGTTTGTAAAGACACGATTTAGTTTTTTTTTTTTTACACAGTTTAACAGTACATGTCATACTATATATGAAAGTTATAAAAACACAACTCCAAAACCAAATATTCAATCCGTCTAAAAATGCCTCTAATATTGAATACATGTGAGTTTTATCAGAATCAGGTATTTTGGTAAGGTTTACAAAAACAAAAATTAGGTCTTACTCATAGTGACGGTATAACTTCCACACTCAATATGACAGTTAATTAAACATAACTCCTAAAACACAAATGCAAAATGACTAATAATGCCTAGAGAATGTGAATTTTACTGGAAAACAATATTTTGTAAGGTTTGTAAAGATACAAATTATTTTTTGTTTTTTACTCAATATGATGGTCTAACTTTCATACTAAATATGAAAGTTATGTAAACATAACACCAAAACCAAACATGCTTTATGTCTAAAAATTCCTGTAATATTGTATCGATGTGGGTTTTACCAGAATCAGGTATTTTGGTAAAGTTTACAATTACAAAAAATAGGTTTTACTCATGATGACAGTATAACTGCCACACTCAATATGACATTTGTTTAAACATAACTCCTAAACCAAACATGATAAATGGCTAATTATGCCTGGAGAAATGTATCTTTGTGAGTTTTACTGGGAACATTTTTTTTTGTAAGGTTTATAAAGACACAAGTTATTTTTTTTTTTTACTCAATAGGATGGTATAACTGTCATACTAAATATAAAAGTTGTATAAACATAACTCCAAAACCAAACATGCATTATGTCTAAAAATGCCTGCAATATTGTATCTGTGTGATTTTTACCAGAATCAAGTATTTTTGGTAAGGTTTACAAATACAAAAATTAGGTTTTACTCAATATGACAGTATAACTGTCATACTACATGCAGAAAATATATAAACATGACTCCAAAACCAAACTTGCAATCCTTTTGTATTTGCAAACGTTCCAAAAACAACTGATTCTAGTAAAACTCACATGGATATAATATTACAGTTATTTTTAGATATAATGCATGTTTGGTTTTGGAGTTATGTTTATAAAACTTTTACATTTAGTATGACAGTTATAATGTCATATTGAGTAAAAAAAATAACTTGTCTTTACAAACTTTACAATTTTTTCCAAGCATTATTAGCCATTTTGCATGTGTGGTTTAGGAGTTATATTTAAATAACTGTCATATTGAGTGTGGCAGTTATACTGTCATTATGAGTAAAACCTTATTTTTGTATTTGTAAACCTTACCAAAATACCTGATTGTATTAAAACTCACATAGATACAATATTACAGGCATTTTTAGACATAATGCATGTTTGGTTTTGGAGTTATGTTTATATAACTTTCATATTTAGTATGACAGTTATACTGTCATATTAAGTAAAAAAAAGTAACTTGTGTCTTTACAAACCTTACAAAATTTATTTCCCAGTAAAACTCACAAAGATACATTTCTCCAGGCATTATTAGTCATTTTGTATGTGTGGTTTAGGAGTTATGTTTAAATAACTGTCAGATTGAATGTGACAGTATACTGTCATAGTGAGTAAAACCAATATTTTGTATTTGCAAACCTTACAAAAACAACTTATTCTAGTAAAACTCACATGGATACAATATTACAGGCATTTTTAGACAGAAAGCATGTTTGGTTTTGGAGTTATGTTTATATAAATTTTACATTTAGTATGAGAGTTATACTGTCATATGGAGTAAAAAACAACTAACTTGTGTCTTTACAAACCTTACAAAAAAATTTTTTTCCAGTAAAACTCACAAAAATGCATTTCGCCAGTCACAATTAGCTATTTAGCATGTTTGGTTTAGGAGTTATGTTTAAATAACTGTCATTTTGAACGTGGCAGTTATACTGGCGTTATGAGTAAAACCTAATTTTTGTATTTGTAAACCTTACCAAAATACCTGATTCAGGTAAAACTCACAGAGATTCAATATTACAGTTAATTTTAGACGAATTGCAAGTTTGATTTTGGAGTTATGTTTATATAACTTTCATACTTAGTATGACAGTTATACTGTCATATTGAGTAAAAAAAACTAACTTGTGTTTTTACAAACCTTACAAAATATGTTTTTTTCCAGTAAAATTCACTGAGATACATTTTTCCATAATTATTAGTCATTTTGCATGTGTGGTTTAGGAGTTATGTTTAAATAACTGTCAGATTTAATGTAACAGTATACTGTCATAGTGAGTAAAACCAATATTTTGTATTTGAAAACCTTACAAAAACAACTGATTCTACTAAAACTCCCATGGATACAATATTACAGGCATTTTTAGACAAAATGCATGTTTGGTTTTGGAGTTATGTTTGTATAACTTTTCCATTTAGTATGACAGTTATACTGTCTTTTTGAGTTAAAAAAAACTAACTTGTGTCTTTACAAACCTTACAATTTTTTTTTCCCAGTAAAACTCACAAAGATACATTTCTCCAGGCATTATTAACCATTTTGCATGTGTGGTATAGGAGTTATGTTTACATAACTGTCATATTAAATGTGGCAGTTATACTGTCATTATGAGTAAAACCAAATTTGTGTATATGTAAACCTTACCAAAATACCTGATTCTGGTAAAACTCACATAGATACAATATTACAGGCATTTTTAGACGTATTGCAAGTTTGGTTTTGGAGTTATGTTTATTTAACTTTTATATTTAGTATGCCAGTTATACCGTCATATTAAGTAAAAAACTAACTTGTGTCTTTACAAACCTTACAATTGTATTTATTTTTTTCCAGGAAGACTCACAAATATACCTTGCTCAAGGCATTATTAGCCATTTTGCATTTGTGGTTTAGGAATTATGTTTAAATACCTGTCATGTTAAATGTGGCAGTTATATTTTCATTATGAGTAAAACCTATTTTTTGTATTTGTAAACCTTACCAAAATACCTGATTCTGGTAAAACTCACATAGATACAATATTACAGGAATTTTTAGACATAAAACATGTTTGGTTTTGGAGTTATGTTTATAACTTTCATATTTAGTATGACAGTGATACCATTATATTGAGTAAAAAAAAATAACTTGTGTCTACATAAACCTTACTTTTTTTTCCCCCAGTAAAACTCACAAAGATACATTTCTCAGGGTATAATTAGCCATTTATCATGTTTGGTTAAGGAGTTATGTTTAAATAACTGTCATATTGAGTTTGGCAGTTATACTGTCATTTTGAGTAAAACCTAGATTTTGTATTTGTAAACCTTACCAAAATACCTGATTCTGGTAAAAATCACATAGATACAAAAGTACAGGCATTTTTAGACATAATGCATGTTTGGTTTTGGAGTTATGTTTATACAACTTTCTTATTTAGTATGACAGTTATATCATTATATTGAGTAAAAAAAAAAAATTTGTGTCTTTATAAACCTTACTTTTTTTTTTTAGACGGATTGCATATTTGGTTTTGGAGTTGTGTTTATATGACTTTTATATATAGTATGACAGCTGTACTGTTAAATTGTGTAAAAAAACAACAACAACTAAATCGTGTCTTTACAAACCATACAAATTATTTTTTCCAGTAAAATTCACAAAGATACATTCCTCAAGGCATTATTAGCCATTTTGTCAGATTAAATGTGACAGTATACTGTCATTATGAGTAAAACTAATATTTTTTATTTGTAAACCTTACAAAAACAACTGGTTCTAGTAAAACTCACATTTTTTTCCCCCCAAAACTCACAAAGATACATTTCTACAGGCATAATTAGCCATTTATCATGTTTGGTTTAGGAGTTATGTTTAAACAACTGTCATATTGAGTGTGGCAGTTATACTGTCATTATGAGTAAAACCTATTTTTTGTATTTGTAAACCTTACCAAAATACCTGATTCTGGTTAAACCCACATCGATACAATATTACAGTAATTTTTAGACATAAAGCATGTTTGGTTTTGGAGTTATGTTTATATAACTTTCATATTTAGTATGAAAGTTATACCATCATATTGAGTAAAAAACAACAAATATTTTGTATCTTTACAAACCTTACAAAATATTGTTTTCCAGTAAAATTCACAAATATACCTTTCTCTAGGCATTATTAGTCATTTTGCATTTGTGTTTTAGGAGTTATTAGGAGTAATTAACTGTCATATTGAGTGTGGCAGTTATACTGTCACTATGAGCAAAACATAATTTTTGTATTCGTAAACCTTACCAAAATACCTGATTCTGATAAAACTCACATATATTCAATATTACAGGCATTTAAACGGATTGCATATTTGGTTTTGGAGTTGTGTTTATATAACTTTCATATATAGTATGACAGCTATACTGTTAAATTGTGTAAAAAAAAAAAATTAACTCGTGTCTGTACCAAAATACCTGATTCTGGTAAAACTCATATAGATTCAATATTACAGGCAATTTAAGACGGATTGCAAGTTTGGTTTAGGAGTTTGTTTTTGGAATTATGTTTATATTAATTTTATAATTAGCATGACAGCTGTACTGTTAAAGTGTGTAAAAAAATAATAAAAAATAACTCGTGTCTTTACCAAAATACCTGAATCTGATAAAACTCTCATATATTCAATATTACAGGCATTTTAAGACGGATTGCATATTTGGTTTTGGAATTATGTTTATATAACTTTCATATATAGTATGACAGCTAAACTGTTAAATTGTGTTAAAAAAAACCTAACTTGTGTCTTTACAAACCTTACAAAATATTTTTTCCAGTAAATCTCACAAAGATACATTCCTCAAGGCATTATTAGCTATTTTGTCAGTATACTGTCATTATGAGTAAAACTAATATTTTTATTTGTAAACTTTACAAAAACAACTGATTATAGTAAAACTCACATGGATACAAAATTATAAGCATTTTTAAACACAATGCATGTTTGGTGGCAGTCAATGTGGCAGTTATACTGTCATTATGAGTAAAACCTAATTTTTGTAATTGTACACCTTACCAAATTACCTGATTCTGGTGAAACTCACATAGATACAATATTACAGGCATTTTTAGACATAATGCATGTTCAGTTTTGGAGTTATGTTTATATAACTTTCATATTTGGTATGACAGTTACTCTGTCATATTGAATTAAAAAAACGTATTTGCCTCTTTGCAAAACTTACAAAAGATAATCTTTTTCTTCAGGTATTATTAGACATGTTGCATGTTTGGTGTAGGAATTATGTTGAAAACTTTTTTATTGCTTATTTCGCATTATCTCAGGATTTTAAGAACATTACTGTCTTAATGAGTAAAAAACTACTTTTTGTGTTTGTAAGCCTTAAAATAGCATATGTTTCGAGTAAAACTCACAAAGATGCACTGTTTTAGGCTTTATTAGCCTTTTTGCATGTGTGGTTAGGAAGTTATGTTTAAATAACTGTCAAATTGAATTTAGCAGTTATCTGTCATTATGAGTAAACCCCTAATTTATGTAATTTTTACTTTACCAAATTAACTGATTCTTTTAAAACTCCCATAGATACAATATTTTAGGCATTTTTAGACATAATGCATGTATAATTTTGGAGTTATGTTTATATAACCTTTATATTTAGTATGGCAGTTATACTGTCATATTGAATAAAAAAAAACTAACTTACGTCAAGGCAAAACTTACAAAAGATATTTTCTCAAGTGAAACTAACAAGGATACATGTATCCAGGCGTTATTAGACAAGTTGCATGTTTGGTGTAGGAATTATGATGAAAAACATTTTTATTGCTTATTTCGCATTATCTCAGGATTTTAAGAACATTACTGTCATAATGAGTAAAAAACTACTTTTTGTGTTTGCAAGCCTTAAAATTGCATATGTTTCGAGTAAAACTCACAAGGATGCATTGTTTTAGGCTTTATTAGCCTATTTTGCATGTGTAGTTAGGAAGTTATGTTTAAATAACTGTCAAATTGAATGTAGCAGTTATCTGTCATTATGAGTAAACCCCTAATTTATGTAATTTTTACTTTACCAAATTAACTGATTCTTTTAAAACTCCCATAGATACAATATTTTAGGCATTTTTAGACATAATGCATGTATAATTTTGGAGTTATGTTTATATAACTTTCATATTTGGTATGACAGTTATACTGTCATATTGAATTAAAAAAACTAACTTCCCTCTTTGCAAAACTTACAAAATACATTTTTTCTAGTAAAACTAACAAAGATGCATATCTTCACGCATTATTTGACATGTTGCATGTTTGGTGTAGGAATTATGTTGAAAAACATTTTTATTGCTTATTTCGCATTATCTCAGGATTTTAAGAACATTACTGTCATAATGAGTAAAAAACTACTTTTTGTGTTTGCAAGCCTTAAAATACCAATGTTTCGAGTAAAACTCACATGGATGCATTGTTTAAGGCTTTATTAGCCTATTTTGCATGTGTGGTTAGGAAGTTATGTTTAAATAACTGTCAAATTGAATGTAGCAGTTAAACTGTCATTATGAGTAAACCCTTAATTCTGTAATTGTACACCTTACCAAATTAACTGATTCTTGTAAAACTCACATAGATACAATATTTTAGGCATTTTTAGACATAATGCATATTCAATTTTGGAGTTATGTTTATATAACTTTCATATTTTGTATGACAGTTATACTGTCATATTGAATTAAAAAAATTTACTTGCCTCTTTGCAAAACTTACGAAAGATACATTTTCTAGTAAAACTAACAAAGATATATGTCTTCAGGCATTATTTGACATGTTACATGTTTGATGTAGGAATTATGTTAAAAAACGTTTTTATTGCTTATTTCGCATTATCTCAGGATTTTAAGAACATTACTGTCATAATGAGTAAAAACTACTTTTTGTGTTTGCAAACCTTAAAATAGCAATTGTTTCGAGTAAAACTCACAAGGATGCATTGTTTTAGGCTTTATTAACATATTTGCATGTGTGATTAGGAAGTTTTGTTTAAATAACAGTCAAATTGAATGTAGCAGTTAAACTGTCATTAAGAGTAAACCCTTAATTTCTGTAATTGTACACCTTACCAAATTAACTGATTCTTGTAAAACTCACATAGATACAATATTTTAGGCATTTTTAGACATAATGCATATTCAATTTTGGAGTTATGTTTATATAACTTTCATATTTTGTATGACAGTGATACTGTCAAATTGAATTAAAACAAATAACTTGCCTCTTTGCAAAACTTACAAAAGATAATTTTTCTAGTAAAACTAAAAATGATACATGTATTCAGGCATTATTAGAAATGTTGCATGTTTGATGTAGGAATTATGTTGAAAAACATTTTTATTGCTTATTTCGCATTATCTCAGGATTTAAAGAACATTACTGTCATAATGAATAAAAAACTACTTTTTGTGTTTGCAAGCCTTAAAATAGCATATGTTTCGAGTAAAACTCACATGGATGCATTGTTTTATGCTTTATTAGCCTATTTTGCATGTGTGGTTAGAAGTTATGTTTAAATAACTGTCAAATTGAATGTAGCAGTCAAACATAATTCCAAAACCAAATATGCAATCCGTCTAAAAATGCCTGTAATATTGAATATATGTGAGTTTTATCAGATTCAGGTATTTTGGTAAGGTTTACGAATACAAAAATTAGGTTTTACTCATAGTGACAATATAACTGCCACACTCAATATGACAGTTAATTAAACATAACTCTTAAAACACAAATGCAAAATGACTAATAATGCCTAGAGAAATGTATATTTGTGAATTTTACTGGAAAACAATATTTTGTATTATTTGTAAAGATACAAATTAGTTGTTTTTTTTACTCAATATGATGGAATACTGTCATACTAAATATGAAAGTTATATAAACATAACTCCAAAACCAAACATGCTTTCTGTCAAAAAATTCCTGTTACTTTGTATCGGTGTGGGTTTTACCAGAATCAGGTATTTTGGTAAGGTTTACAAATACAAAAAATAGGTTTTTATTTATAATGACACACAATACAATAACTGCCACACTCAATATGACAGTTATTTAAACATAACTCCTAAACCAAACATGATAAATGGCTAATTATGCCTGGAGAAATGTATCTTTGTGAGTTTTGGGAAACAAATATTTGTAAGGTTTATAAAAACACAAGTTTTTTTGTTTTTTTTACTCAATATGATGGTATAACTGTCATACTAAATATGAAAGTTGTATAAACATAACTCCAAAACCAAACATGTATTATGTCTAAAAATGCCTGCAATATTGTATCTATGTGATTTTTACCAGAATAAGGTATTTTTGGTAAGGTATACAAATACAAAAATTAGGTTTTAGTCACTATGACAGTATACTGTCACATTCAATCTGACAGTTATTTAAACATACTGTAACTCCTAAACAACAAATACAAAATGGCTAATAATGCCTGGAGAAATGTATCTTTGTGAGATTTCCTGGAAAAAAATGTTTTTTATAAGGTTTGTAAAGACACAAGTTAGTATTTTTTACTTAATATGACAGTATAACTGTCATACTAAATATGAAAGTTAAATAAACATAACTCCAAAACCAAACTTGCAATACGTCAATAAAATGCCTGTAATATTGAATCTATGTGAGTTTTACCAGAATCAGGTATTTAGGTAAGGTTTACAAATACAAAAATTGGGTTTTACTCATAATGACAGTATAACTGCCATATTCAAAATAACAGTAATTTAAACACAAATCCTAAACCAAACATGCTAAATAGCTAATAATGCCTGGAGAAATGTATCTTTGTGAGTTTTACTAGACAAAAATATTTTGTAAGGTTTGTAAAGACAAAAGTTATTTTTTTTTTTACTCAATATGATGGTATAACTGTCTAACTAAATTTAAAAGTAATATGAACATAATTCCAAAACCAAACTTCTTAACCAAACTTGCAATCCGTCTTAAACTGCCTGTAATATTGAATCTATATGAGTTTTACCAGAATCAGGTATTTTGGTAAGGTTTACAAATACAAAACTTGGGTTTTACTCATAATGACAGTATAACTGCATTATTTGATACGACAGTTATTTAAACATAACTCCTAAACCAAACATGATAAATGCTAATAATGCCTGGAAAAATGTATATAAACATAACTCCAAAACCAAACATACATTATGTCCAAAAATGCCTGTAATATTGTATCTATGTGAGGTTTACCAGAATCAGGTATTTTGGTAAGGTTTATAAATACAAAATTTAGGTTTTACACATAATGACACTGTAACTGCCATGTTCAAAATAACAGTTATTTAAACATAACTCCTGAACCGAACATGCTAAATGGCTATTAATGCCTGGAGAAATGTATACAAACATAACTCCAAAACCAAACATGCATTATGTCTTAAAATGCCTTTAGTATTGTATTTATGTGAGTTTTACCAGAATCAGGTAAGGTTTACATATACACAAATTTGGTTTTACTCATAATGACAGTATACTGCCACAATTAATATGACAGTTATGTAAACATAACTCCTGTACCACACATGCAAAATGGTTTATAATGCCTTGAGAAATGTATCTTTGTGAGTTTTACTGGAAAAAACGAAATTGTAAGGTTTATAAAGACACAAGTTCAATTTTTTACTCAATATGATGATATAACTGTCATACTAAATATGAAAGTTATATAAACATAACTCCAAAACCAATGAATCTATGTTCGTTTTACTAGAATCAGGTATTTTGGTAAGGTTTACAAAAAAAAAAAAAGGTTTTACTCATAATGACAGTATAACTGCCACATTCAATATGACAGTTATGTAAACATAACTCCTAAACCACACATGCAAAATGGTTAATAATGCCTGGAGAAATGTATCTTTTTAAGTTTTACAGTGAAAAAAATATATTTTGTAAGGTTTGTAAGGACTGCGATGAGGTGGCGACTTGTCCAGGGTGTACGCCGCCTTCCGCCCGATCGTAGCTGAGATAGGCTCCAGCGCCCCTCGCCACCCCAAAGGGAATAAGCGATAGAAAATAGATGGATGGATGGGTTTGTAAAGACACAAGTTATTTTTTTTTTACTCAATATGACATATGACATACTAAATGTAAAAAAATTATAAACATAACTCCAAAACCAAACATGCATTATGTCTAAAAATGCCTGTAATATTGTATTCATGTGAGTTTAACTAGAATCAGTTGTTTTTGTAAGGTTTGCAAATTCAAAATATTGGTTTTACTCACTATGACAGTATACTGTCACATTCAATCTGACAGTTATTTAAACATAACTCCTAAACCAAACATGTTTTATGTCTAAAAAATCCTGTATTATTGTATCTATATGAGTTTTACCAGAATCAGGTATTTTGGTAAGGTTTACAAAAACAAAATATAGGTTTTACTCATAATGACAATATAATTACCACACTCCACATGACAGTTATTTATAGATAATTCCTAAACCAAACATGATACATGGCTAATAATGCCTGGAGAAATGTATCTTTGTGATTTTTACTAGAAAAAAAATATTTTGTAAGGTTTGTAAAGACAAAAGTTAGTTCTTTTTTACTCAATATGATGGTATAACTGTCACACTAAATATGAAAGTTATATAAACATAATTCCAAAACTAAACTATGAAACCAAACTTTCAATCTGTCTTAAACTGCCTGTAATATTGAATCTATGTGAGTTTTACCAGAATCAGGTATTTTGGTAAGGTTGACAAATACAAAAATTAGGTTTTACTCATAATGACAGTATAACTGCCACATTGACTGCCACCAAACATGCATTATGTCTAAAAATGCTTATAATTTTGTATCCATGTGAGTTTTACTAGAATCAGTTGTTTTTGTAAGGTTTACAAATACAAAATATTAGTTTTACTCATAATGACAGTATACTGTCACAATTAATCCGACAAAATGGCTAATAATGCCTTGAGGAATGTATCTTTGTGAGTTTTACTGGAAAAAATATTTTGTAAGGTTTGTAAAGACACAAGTTAGTTTTTTTTTTACACAATTTAACAGTATAGCTGTCATACTATATATGAAAGTTATATAAACATAATTCCAAAACCAAATATGCAATCCATCAAAAAATGCCTGTAATATTGAATATATGTGGGTTTTACCAGAATCAGGTATTTTGGTAAGGTTTACAAATACAAAAAATAGGTTTTACTCATAATGACAGTGTAACTGCCACACTCAATATGACAGTTATTTAAACATAACTTCCAAACCAAACATGATAAATGACTAATTTTGCCTGGAGAAATTTATCTTTGTGAGTTTTACTGGGGAAAAAAAATTGTAAGGTTTATAAAGACACAAGTTATTTTTTTTTTTACTCAATATGATGGTATAACTGTCATACTAAATATAAAAGTAATATAAACATCATTCCAAAACCAAACTCCTGTAATGTTGAATCTATATGAGTTTTACCAGAATCAGGTATTTTGGTAAGGTTTACAAATACAAAAATTAGGTTTTACTCATAATGACAGTACAACTGCCACCCTCAATATGACGGTTATGTTAACATAACTCCTAAACACACATGCAAAATGGCTAATAATGCCTGGAGAAATGTATCTTTGTGAGTTTTACAGGAAAAAATATATTTTGTAAGGTTTGATAAGACAAAAAATAGGATTTTTTATTCGATATGTTTGTATAACTGTCATAATAAATGTAAAAGTTATATAAACATAACTCCAATACCAAACATGCAATCCGTCTAAAAATGCCTGTAATATTGAATCTATGTGAGTTTTACTAGAATCAGGTATTTTGTTAATGTTTACAAATACAAAAAATAGGTTTTACTCACTATGACAGTATACTGTCACATTCAATCTGACTGTTATTTAAACACAAATTCTTAACCACAAATGCAAAATGGCTAATAATAACTGGAGAGATGTATTTTTGTGAGTTTTACTGGAAAAAAAATATTTTGTAAGGTTTGTATAGACACAATTTAGTTTTTTTTACTCAATATGATGGGAACATGCTTTATGTCTAAAAAAATCCTGTAATATTTTATCCATGTGAGTTTTATCAGAATCAGTTATTTTGGTAATTTTACAAATACAAAAAATAGGTTTTACTCATAATGACAGTATATCTGCCACACTCAATATGACAGTTATTTAAACATAACTCTAAACCAAACATGGTTAATGGCTAATAATGCCTGGAGAAATGTATCTTTGTGAATTTTACTAGAAAAAAATATTTTGTAAGGTTTGTAAAGACAAAAGTTTTTTGTTTTTTTTAACTAAATATGATGGTATAACTGTCAAACTAAATATACTTAAATATACTATAATTCCAAAACAAACTCCTAAACCAAACTTGCAATCCGTCTTAAACTGCCTGTAATATTGAATCTACATGAGTTTTACCAGAATCAGGTATTTTGGTAAGGTTTACAAATACAAAACTTGGGTTTTACTCATAATGACAGTATAACTGCATTATTTGATATGACAGTTATTTAAACATAACTCCTAAACCAAACATGATAAATGGCTAATAATGCCTGGAAAAATGTATATAAACATAACTCCAAAACCAAACATGCATGATGTCTAAAAATGCCTGTAATATTGTATCTATGTGAGTTTTACCAGAATCAGGTATTTTGGTAAGGTTTATAATTACAAAAATTAGGTTTTACACATAATGACAGTATAACTGCCACCCTTAATATGATGGTTATGTAAACATAACTCCTAAACCACACATGCAAAATGGCTAATAATGCCTGGAGAAATGTATCTTTGTGAGTTTTACTAAAATCAGGTATTTTGTTAAGGTTTACAAATAAAAAATTAGGTTTTACTCACTATGACAGTATACTGTCACATTCAATCTGACTGTTATTTAAACATACATTCTAAACCACAGATGCAAAATGGCCAATATTAACTGTAGAAATGTATTTTTGTGAGTTTAACTGGAAAAAAAAATATTTTGTAAGGTTTGCATAGACACAAGTTAGTTTTTTTTACTCAATATGATGGAAAAATGCTTTATGTCTAAAAAAAATCCTGTAATATTTTATCTATGTGAGTTTTATCAGAATCAGTTATTTTGGTAATTTTACAAATACTGCCACACTCAATATGACAGTTATTTAAACATAACTCTAAACCAAACATGATTAATGGCTAATAATGCCTGGAGAAATGTATCTTTGTGAGTTTTACTGGAAAAAAATATTTTTTAAGGTTTATAAAGACACAAGTTAGTTTTTTTTTTACTCAATATGACAGTATAACTGTAATACTAAATGTAAAAAATATATAAACATAACTCCAAAACCAAACATGCATTATGTTTAAAAATGCCTGTAATTTTGTTTCCATGCGAGTTTTACTAAAATCAATTATTGTAGTAAGGTTTGCAAATACAAAATATTGGTTTTACTCAACCATGATAGTATACTGTCACATTCAATTTGACAGTTATTTAATCATAACTACCAAACCACACATGCAAAATGGCGATTATGCCTGGAGAAATGTATCTTTGTGAGATTACTGGAAAAAAATATTTTGTAAGGTTTGTAAAGAAACAATTTAGTCTTTTTTTTACTTAACATGATGAGGTGGCGACTTTTCCAGGGTGTACCCCGCCTTCCGCCCGATTATAGCTGAGATAGGTTCCAGCACCTCCCGTGACCCCGAATGGAATAAGCGGTAGAAAATGGATGAATGGATGGACAGTCATACTAAATGTAAAAGTAGTATAAACATAACTAAAAAACCAAACATGCATTATGTCTAAAAATGCCTGTAATATTGTATCCATGTGAGTTTTACTAGAATCAGTTGTTTTTGTAAGTTTTGCAAATACAAAATATTGGTTTTACTCACTATGACAATATACTGTCACATTCAATCTGACAGCTATTTAAACATAACTCCTAAACCACACATGCAAAATGACTAATAATGCCTGGAAAAATGTATCTCTGTGAATTTTACTGAAAAAAATATATTTTGTAAGGTTTGTAAAATTACAAGTTTGTTATTTTATATTCAATTTGACAGTATAACTGTCATACTGAAGATGAAAGTTATATATACATAACTCCAAAACCAAACTTGCAATCCGTCTAAAAATGCCTGTAATATTGAATCTATGTGAGTTTTACCAAAATCAGGTATTTTGGTAAGGTTTACAAATACAAAAATTAGGTTTTACTCATAATGACAGTATAACTGCCACACTCAATATGACAGTTGTTTAAACATAACTCCTAAAAAACAAATGCAAAATTACTAATAATGCCTGGAAAAATGCATTTTTCTGAATTTTAATGGAAAAAAAATATTTTGTATGGTTTGTAAAGACACAAATTAGTTTTTTTTACGCAATATGATGGTATAACTGTCATACTAAATATGAAAGTTATTTAAACATAACTCCAAAACCAAACATGTTTTATGTCTAAAAAATCCTGTAATATTGTATCTATATGAGTTTCACCAGAATCAGGAATTTTGGTAAGGTGTACAAATACAAAAATTAGGTTTTACTCACTATGACAGTATACTGTCACATCCTATCTGCCTGTTATTTAAACATAAATTCTAAACCACAGATGCAAAATGGCTAATAAGGCCTGGAGAAATGTATTTTTGTGAGTTTTACCGGGAAAAAATATTTTGTAAGGTTTGTATAGACATAAGTTAGTTTTTTTTTACTCAATATGATAGTATAACTGTCTTACTAAATTTGAAAGTTATATAAACATAACTCCAAAACCAATCTTGCAATCTGTCTAAAAATGTCTGTAATATTGAATATACGTGATTTTTACCAGAATCAGGTATTTTGGTAAGGATTACAAATAAAATAATTAGGTTTTACTCATAATGACAGATAACTGCCACATTCGAAATGACATAACTCCTAAACAAAACATGCTAAATGGCTAATAATGCCTGAAGAAATGTATCTTTGTGAGTTTTACTGGAAAAAAAAAATTGTAAGGTTTGTAAAGACACAAGTTTTTTAACTTAAAAGGACAGTATAACTGTCATACTAAATGGAAAGGTTATATAAACATAACTCCAAAACCAAACATGCATTTTGTCTAAAAATGCCTGAAATGATGTCTCCATGTGAGTTTTACTAGAATCAGTTGTTTTTGTAAGTTTTGCAAATACAAAATATTGGTTTAATCACTATGACAGTATACTGTCACATTCAATCTGACAGTTATTTAAACATAACTCCTAAACCACACATTCAAAATGACTAATAATGCCTGGAGAAATGTATCTCTTTGAATTTTTCTGGAAAAAAATATTTTGTAATGTTTGTTATAACACAAGTTTTTGTTTTTTTTTACTCAATATGACAGCAGTATACTGTCATAGTGAGTAAAACCAATATTTTGTATTTGCAAACCTTACAAAAACAACTGATTCTAGTAAAACTCACATGGATACAAAACTACAGGCATTTTTAGATATGATGCATGTTTGGTTTTGGAGTTATGTTTATATAACTTTTACATTTAGTATGACAGTTATCATGTCATAGTGAGTAAAAAAAATAACTTGTGTCTTTACAAACCTTACTTTTTTTTTTTGCAGTAAAACTCACAAATATACATTTTTCCAAGCATTATTAGCCATTTTGCATGTGTGGTTTAGGAGTTATATTTAAATAACTGCCATATTGAGTGTGGCAGTTATACTGTCATTATGAGTAAAACCTTATGTTTGTATTTGTAAACCATACCAAAATACCTGATTGTAGTAAAACTCACATAAATACAATATTACAGGCATTTTTAGACATAATGCATGATTGGTTTTGGAGTTATTTTTAAATAACTTTCATATTTAGTATGACAGTTATACTGTCATATTGAGTAAAAAAAACTAACTTGTGTCTTTACAAACCTTACAAAATATATATATATTTTTTTCAGTAAAAATCACAAAGATACATTTCTCCAGGCATTATTAGTCATTTTGTATGTGTGGTCAGATTGAATGTGACAACATACTGTCATAGTGAGTAAAACCAATATTTTGTATTTGCAAACCTTAAAAAAACAACTGATTCTAGTAAAACTCACATGAATACAATGTTACAGGCATGTTTAAACATAATGCATGTTTGGTTTTGGAGTTTTGTTTATATACATTTTACATTTAGTATGACAGTTATACTGTCATATGGAGTAAAAAAAAACTAACTTGTGTCTTTACAAACCTTACAAAATATTTTTTTTTTTCAGTAAAACTCACAAAGATGCATTTCTCCAGTCATTATTAGCCATTTTGCATTTTTGTTTTAGGAGTTAAGTTTAAATAACTGCCATTTTGAACGTGGCAGTTATACTGTCATTATGAGTAAAACCTAATTTTTGTATTTGTAAACCTTACCAAAATACCTGATTCTGGTAAAACTCACATAGATTCAATATTACAGGCATTTTTAGACGGATTGTTTGTTTGGTTTTGAAGTTATGTTTATATAACTTTCAAATTTAGTAAGACAGTTATACCCTCATATTGAGTAAAAAAAGTAACTTGTGTCCAAACAAACCTTACAAAATATTTTTTTTTTCCAGTAAAACTCACAAAAATACATTTCTCCAGGCATTATTAGCCATTTTGCATCTGTGGTTTAGGTGTTATGTTTAAATAACAGTCAGATTGAATGTGACAGTATACTGTCATAGTGAGTAAAACCAAAATGTTGTATTTGCAAAACTTACAAAAACAAATGATTCTACTAAAACTCACTTGGATACAAAATTATAGGCATTTTACGACATAATGCATGTTTGGTTTAGGAATTATGTTGAAAAACTATTTTATTGCTTTTTTTCGCATTATATCAGGATTTTAAAAACATCACTGTCATATTGAGCAAAAAAACTACTTTTTGTAATTGCAAACATATATTTCGAGTAAAACTCACAAGGATGCATTGTTTTAGGCTTTATTAGCCTTTTTGCATGTGTGGTTAGGAAGTTATGTTTAAATAAATGTCAAATTGATTAGAGAAGTTATACTGTCATTATGAGTAAAACCTAATTTTTGTATTTGTAAACCTTACCAAATTACCTGATTCTGGTGAAACTCACATAGATACAATATTTTAGGCATTTTTAAACATAATGCATGTTTAGTTTTGGAATTATGTAACTTTCATATTTAGTATGAAAGTTATACAGTCATATTGAATTAAAAAAACTAACTTGCAATTTTGCAAACCTTACAAAATATATGTTTCCTAGTAAAACTAACAAAGACACATGTCTACAGGCTTTATTAGAAATTTTGCATGTTTGGTTTAGGAATTATGTTGAAAAACATTTGTATTGCTTTTTCCGCATTATTAGAGGATTTTAAGAACATTGCTGTCATATTGAGTAAACAACTACTCTTTGTAATTGCAAACCTTAAAAAAGCATATGTTCGAGTAAAACTCACAAAGATGCATTGTTTTAGGCATTATTAGCAATTTTGCATGTGTGGTTAGGAAGTTATGTTTAAATAACTGTCATTTTGAATGTGGCAGTTATCCGTCATTATGAGTAAAACCTAATTTTTGTATTTGTAAACCTTACCAAAATACCTGATTCTAATAAAACTCACAAAGATTCAATATTGCAGGCATTTTTAGACGGATTGCATGTTTGGTTTTGGAGTTATGTTTATATAGATGATAATGATAAATGGGTTGTACTTGTATAGCGCTTTTCTACCTTCAAGGTACTCAAAGCGCTTTGACACTACTTCCACATTTACCCATTCACACTCAAGTATGACATTTATATTGTCATACTAAGTAAAAAAGAACTAACTTGTGTCTTTACAAACCTTACAAAATATTTTTTTTTCCCAGTAAAACTCACAAAGATACATTTCTCCAGGCATTATTAACCAATTTGCATGTGTGGTTTAGGAGTTATGTTTAAATAACTGTCAGATTGAATGTGACAGTATACTGTCATTGTCAGTAAAACCAGTATTTTGTACTTGCAAAACTTACAAAAACAATTTATTCTAGTAAAACTCACATGGATACAATATTACAGACATTTTTAGACATAATGCATGTTTGGTTTTGGAGTTATATTTATATAACTTTCACATTTAGTATGACAGTATTACTGTCATATTGAGTAAAAAAAAAAAAAAAAAATTCAGGCATTAATAACCATTTTGCATGAGTGGTTTAGGAGTTATGTTTACATAACTGTCATTTTGAATGAGGCAGTTATACTGTCATTATGAGTAAAACCTCATTTTTGTATATGTAAACTTTACCAAAATACCTGATTCTGGTTAAACTCACATAGATACAATATAACAATAATTTTCAGACAAAATGCATGTTTGGTTTTGGAGTTATGTTTATATAACTTTTATATTTAGTATGACAGTTATACCATCATATTGAGTAAAAAAAACTAACTTGTGTCTTTATAAACCTTACAAATTCTTTTTTTTCAGTAAAAGTCACACAGATTCCTTTCTCTAGGCATTATTAGCCATTTAGCATGTTTGGTTTCGGAGTTATGTTTAAATAACTGTCATTTTGAATGTGGCGGATATACTGTCATTATGAGTAAAACATAATTTGTGTATTTGTAAACCTTACTAAAATACCTGATTCTGGTAAAACTCACATAGATTCAATATTACAGGCATTTTTAGACGGACTGCAAGTTTGGTTTTGGAGTTTTGTCTATTTAACTTTCATATTTAGTATGACAGTTAAACTGTCATATTGAGTAAAAAAATTCTAACTTGTGTTTTTACAAAATTTAAAAAATATTTTTTTACCAGAAAAATTCACAGAGATACATTTCTCCAGTTACAGGAATTTTTGGACATAAAACATGTTTGGTTTAGGAGTTATGTTTAAAGAACTGTCAGATTGAATGTGACAGTATACTGTCATAGTGAGTAAAACCAATATTTTGTATTTACAAACCTTACAAATTCAACTGATTCTAGTTAAACTCACATGAATACAATATTACAGGCATTTTTAGATATAATGCATGTTTGTTTTTGGAGTTATGTTTATAATTTTTTTACATTTAGTATGACAGTTATACTGTCATATTGAGTAAGAAAAAAATAACTTGTGTCTTTACAAACCCATCCATCCATCCATTTCTACCGCTTATTCCCTTTGGGGTCACGGGGGGCGCTGGAACCTATCTCAGCTACAAACGGGCAGAAGGCGGGGTACACCATGGACAAGTCGCCACCTCATGGCAGTCTTTACAAACCTTACAAAATATTTTTTTTTTCCTGTAAAACTTAAAAAGATACATTTTTCCAGGCATTTTTAACCATTTTGCATGTGTGGTATAGGAGTTATGTTTACATAACTGTCATATTAAATGTGGCAGTTATACTGTTATTATGAGTAAAACCAAGTTTGTGTATATGTAAACCTTACCAAAATACCTGATTCTGGTAAAACTCACATAGATACAATATTACAGGCATTTTTAGACAAAATGCATTTTGGTTTTGGAGTTATGTTTATAAAACTTTCATATTTAGTATGACAGTTATACCATCATATTAAATTAAAAAAAATAACTTGTGTCTTTATAAACCTTAATACACAAAGATACATTTCTCCAAGCATTATTTGACATTTTGCTTGCATGGTTTAGGAGTTATGTTTAAATAACAGTCAGATTGAATGTGACAGTATACTGTCATAGTAGTTTTTTACTCAATATGCCAGTAATGTTCTTAAAATCCTGAGATAATGCGAAAAAAGCAATACAAATATTTTTCAACATAGTTCCTACACCAAACATGCAACATGTCTAATAATGACTGAAGACATGTATCTTTGTTAGTTTTACTAGAAAATGTATATTTTGTAAGTTTTGCAACGAAGCAAGTTTTTTTAATTCAATATAACAGTATAACTGTCAAACTAAATGTAAAAGTTATATAAACATAACTCCAAAAATGAACATGCATTATGCCTAAAATGTTGTATCTATGTGAGTTTTACCAGAATCAGGTAATTTGGTAAGGTTTGCAAATACAAAATATTTGTTTTACACGCTATGACAGTATACTGCTGTCATATTGAGTAAAAAAAAAACTAACTTGTGTTATAACAAACCTTACAAAATATTTTTTTCCAGAAAAATTCATAGAGATACATTTCTCCAGGCATTATTAGTCATTTTGAATGTGTGGTTTAGGAGTTATGTTTAAATAACTGTCGGATCGAAAGTGACAGTATACTGTCATAGTGAGTAAAACCAATATTTTGTATTTGCAAAACTTACAAAAACAACTGATTCTAGTAAAACTCACATTGATACATAATTTCAGGCATTTTTAGACATAATGCAAGTTTGGTTTTGGAGTTATGTTTATATAACTGATCCATTTATTATGACAGTTATACTGTCTTTTTGAGTTAGAAAAAACTAACTTGTGTCTTTACAAACCTTACAAATTTGTTCTCTGTAAAACTCACAAAGATACATTTCTCCAGGCATTATTAACCATTTAGCATGTTTTGTTTAGGAGTTATGTTCAAAAAAATGTGGCGGTTATCCGTCATTATGAGTAAAACTTAATTTTTGTATTTGTATTCCTTACCAAAATACCTGATTCTGGAAAAATCACATATATTCAATATTACAGCCATTTTTTTACGAATTGCAAGTTTGGTTTTGGAGTTATGTTTATAAAACTTTCATATTTCAGTATGACAGTTATACCATCATATTGAGTTAAAAAAAACAAACAGTATCTTTACAAACCTTACAAAATATTTTTTTCCAGTAAAAATCACAAAGATACATTTTTCCACGCATTATTAGTCTTTTTACATGTGTGTTTTAGGAGTTATGTTTAAATAACTGTCATATTGAGCGTGGCAGTTATACTGTCATTATGAGTAAAACCTCATTTTGGTATTTTAAACCTTACCAAAATACCTGATTCTGATAAAATTCACATATATTTAATATTACAGGCATTTTTAAAATGATTGCATGTTTGGTTTTTGAGTTTGGTTTTGGAGTTATGTTTCTATAACTTTTTTATTTAGTTTGACAGTTATACCGTCATATTGAGTAAAAAAACTTGTGTCTTTGCAAACCTTAAAAAAGATCATTACTCTAGTAAAACTAACAAAGATACATTTCTCCAGGTTTAATAGCCATTTTCATGTGTCGTTTATGAGTTATGTTTAAATAACTGTCATATTGAGTGTTGCACTTATAATGTCACTATCAGTAAAACCTTTTTTTTTAATTTGTCAACCTTACCAAAATACCTCATTTTGGTAAAACTCACATAGATTCAATATTACAGTTATTTTTAGACGGATTGCAAGTTTGGTTTTGGAGTCATGTTTATATATTTTTTGCATGTAGTATGACAGTTATAAACTCATAATGACAGTATAACTGCCACATTCAATATGACAGTTATGTAAACATAACTCCTAAACCACACATGCAAAATGGTTAATAATGCCTGGAGAAATGTATCTTTTTAAGTTTTACAGGAAAAAAAAAAAAAATTTTGTAAGGTTTGTAAAGACTGCGATGAGGTGGCGACTTGTCCAGGGTGTACGCCGCCTTCCGCCCGATCGTAGCTGAGATACGCTCCAGCGCCCCCCGCGACCCCAAAGGGAATAAGCGGTAGAAAATGGATGGATGGATGGGTTTGTAAAGACACGAGTTATTTTTTTTTTACTCAATATGACAGTATAGCTGTCATACTAAATGTAAAAAAATTATAAACATAACTCCAAAACCAAACATGCATTATGTCTAAAAAATCCTGTAATATTGTATCTATATGAGTTTTACCAGAATCAGGTATTTTGGTAAGGTTTACAAATACAAAATATAGGTTTTACTCATAATGACAATATAATTACCACACTCCACATGACAGTTATTTATAGATAATTCCTAAACCAAACATGATACATGGCTAATAATGCCTGGAGAAATGTATCTTTGTGATTTTTACAAGAAAAAAATATTTTGTAAGGTTTGTAAAGACAAAAGTTAGTTCTTTTTTACTCAATATGATGGTATAACTGTCATACTAAATATGAAAGTTATATAAAAATAATTCCAAAACCAAACTATGAAACCAAACTTGCAATCTGTCTTAAACTGCCTGTAATATTGAATTTATGTGAGTTTTACCAGAATCAGGTCTTTTGGTAAGGTTTACAAATACAAAACTTGGGTTTTACTCATAATGACAGTATAACTGCAACATTTGATATGACAGTTATTTAAACATAACTCCTAATCCAAACATGATAAATGGCTAATAATGCCTGGAGAAATGTATCATTGTGAGTTTTACTGGAAACAAATAATTTGTAAGGTTTATAAAGACACAAGTTAGTGTTTTTTATTTAACATGATGGTATAACTGTCATACTAAATATGAAAGATATACAAACATAACTCCAAAACCAAACATGCATTATGTCTAAAAATGCCTGTAATATTGTATCTATGTGAGTTTTACCAGAATCAGGTATTTTGGTAAGGTTGCCAAATACAAAAAAAAGGTTTTACTCATAATGACAGTATAACTGCCACATTGACTGCCACCAAACATGCATTATGTCTAAAAATGCTTACAATTTTGTATCCATGTGAGTTTTACTAGAATCAGTTGTTTTTGTAAGGTTTACAAATACAAAATATTAGTTTTACTCATAATGACAGTATACTGTCACAATTAATCTGACAAAATGGCTAATAGTGCCTTGAGGAATGTATCTTTGTGAGTTTTACTGGAAAATATATTTTGTAAGGTTTGTAAAGACACAAGTTAGTTTTTTTTTTTTACACAATTTAACAGTATAGCTGTCATACTATATATGAAAGTTATATAAACATAATTCCAAAACCAAATACGCTATCCGTCTAAAAATGCCTGTAATATTGAATATATGTGAGTTTTATCAGAATCAGGTATTTTGGTAAGGTTTACGAATACAACAATTAGGTTTTACTCATAGTGACAGTATAACTGCCAGACTCAATATGACAGTTAATTAAACATAACTCCTAAAAAAATGTATATTTGTGAATTTTTCTGGAAAACAATATTTTGTAAGGTTTGTAAAGATACAAATTAGTTTTTTTTTACTCAATATGATGGTATAACTGTCATACTAAATATGAAAGTTATATAAACATAACTCCAAAACAAAACATGCTATATGTCTAAAAATTCCTGTAATATTGTATCGATGTGGGTTTTACCAGAATCAGGTATTTTGGTAAGGTATACAAATACAAAAAATAGGTTTTACTCATAATGACAGTATAACTGCCACACTCAATATGACAGTTATTTAAACATAACTTCTAAACCAAACATGCAAAATGGCTAATAATACCTGGAGAAATGTATCTTTGTGAGTTTTACAGGAAAAAATATATTTTACAAGGTTTGATAAGACAAAAAATAGGTTTTTTTATTCAATATGTTTGTATAACTGTCATAATAAATGTAAAAGTTATATAAACATAACTCCAATACCAAACATGCAATCCGTCTAAAAATGCCTGTAATATTGCATCTATGTGAGTTTTACTAGAATCAGGTATTTTGTTAATGTTTACAAATACAAACATTAGGTTTTACTCACTATGACAGTATACTGTCACATTCAATCTGACTGTTATTTAAACACAAATTCTTAACCACAAATGCAAAATGGCTAATAATAACTGGAGAGATGTATTTTTGTGAGTTTTACTGGAAAAAAAAGTATTTTGTAAGGTTTGTATTTACACAATTTAGTTTTTTTTACTCAATATGCTGGGAACATGCTTTATGTCTAAAAAATCCTGTAATATTTTATCCATGTGAGTTTTATCAGAATCAGTTATTTTGGTAATTTTAAAAATACAAAAAATTGATTTTACTCATTATGACAGTATATCTGCCACACTCAATACGACAGTTATTTAAACATAACTAAACCAAACATGGTTAATGGCTAATAATGCCTGGAGAAATGTATCTTTGTGAATTTTACTAGAAAAAAATATTTTGTAAGGTTTGTAAAGACAAAAGTTTTTTTTTTTTACTGAATATGATGGTATAACTGTCAAACTAAATATACTTAAATATACTATAATTCCAAAAACAAACTCCTTAGCCAAACTTGCAATCCGTCTTAAACTGCCTGTAATATTGAATCTATATGAATTTTACCAGAATCAGGTATTTTGGTAAGGTTTACAAATACAAAACTTGGGTTTTACTCATAATGACAGTATAACTGCATTATTTGATTTGACAGTTATTTAAACATAACTCCTAAACCAAACATGATAAATGGCTAATAATGCCTGGAAAAATGTATAAAAACATAACTCCAAAACCAAACATGCATTATGTCTAAAAATGCCTGTAATATTGTATCTATGTGAGTTTTACCAGAATCGGGTATTTCGGTAAGGTTTATAAATACAAAAATTAGGTTTTACTCATAATGACAGTATAACTGCCACCCTCAATATGATGGTTATGTAAACATAACTCCTAAACCACACATGCAAAATGGCTAATAATGCCTGGAGAAATGTATCTTTGTGAGTTTCACAGGAAAACATTTTTTTGTAAGGTTCGTAAAGACACAAGTTCAATTTATAACTGTCATAATAAATGTAAAAGTTATATAAACAGAACTCCAATACCAAACATGCAATCAGTCTAAAAATGCCTGTTATATTGAATCTATGTGAGTTTTACTAAAATCAGGTATTTTGTTAAGGTTTACAAATAAAAAATTAGGTTTTACTCACTATGACAGTATACTGTCACATTCAATCTGACTGTTATTTAAACATACATTCTAAACCACAGATGCAAAATGGCTAATATTAACTGGAGAAATGTATTTTTGTGAGTTTTACTGGAAAAAAAAATATTTTGTAAGGTTTGTATAGACACAAGTTAGTTTTTTTTACTCAATATGATGGAAACATGCTTTATGTCTAAAAAAATCCTGTAATATTTTATCTATGTGAGTTTTATCAGAATCAGTTATTTTGGTAATTTTACAAATACTGCCACACTCAATATGACAGTTATTTAAACATAACTCCAAAACCAAACATGCATTATGTTTAAAAATGCCTGTAATTTTGGATCCATGCGAGTTTTACTAAAATCAATTATTGTAGTAAGGTTTGCAAATACAAAATATTGGTTTTACTCACCATGATAGTATACTGTCACATTCAATTTGACAGTTATTTAATCATTACTACCAAACCACACATGCAAAATGGCTATAATGCCTGGAGAAATGTATCTTTGTGAGATTACTGGAAAAAAATATTTTGTAAGGTTTGTAAAGAAACAATTTTTTTTTTTTACTTAACATGATGAGATGGCGACTTTTCCAGGGTGTACCCCGCCTTCCGCCCGATTATAGCTGAGATAGGTTCCAGCACCTACCATGACCCCGAATGGAATAAGTGGTAGAAAATGGATGAATGGATGGACAGTATAACTGTCGTACTAAATGTAAAAGTAGTATAAACATAACTCCAAAACCAAACATGCATTATGTCTAAAAATGCCTGTAATATTGTATCCATGTGAGTTTTACTAGAATCAGTTGTTTTTGTAAGTTTTGCAAATACAAAATATTGGTTTTACTCACTAAGACAATATACTGTCACATTCAATCTGACAGCTATTTAAACATAACTCCTAAACCACACATGCAAAATGACTAATAATGCCTGGAAAAATGTATCTCTATGAATTTTACTGGAAAAAAAATATTTTTAAGGTTTGTAAAATTACAAGTTTGTTATTTTTTACTCAATTTGACAGTATAACTGTCATACTCAATATGAAAGTTATATATACATAACTCCAAAACCAAACTTGCAATCCGTCTAAAAATGCCTGTAATATTGAATCTATGTGAGTTTTACCAAAATCAGGTATTTTGGTAAGGTTTACAAATACAAAAATTAGGTTTTACTCATAATGACAGTATAACTGCCACACTCAATATGACAGTTGTTTAAACATAACTCCTAAAAAACAAATGCAAAATGACTAATAATGCCTGGAAAAAATTATCTTTCTGAATTTTAATGGAAAAAAATATTTTGTAAGGTTTGTAAAGACACAAATTAGTTTTTTTTATGCAATGTGATGGTATAACTGTCATACTAAATATGAAAGTTATTTAAACATAACTCCAAAACCAAACATGTTTTATGTCTAAAAATTCCTGTAATATTGTATATATATGTGTTTTACCAGAATCAAGTATTTTGGTAAGGTGTACAAATACAAAAATTAGGTTTTACTCACTATGACAGTATACTGTCACATCCTACCTGCCTGTTATTTAAACATAAATTCTAAACCACAGATGCAAAATGGCTAATAATGCCTGGAGAAATGTATTTTTGTGAGTTTTACCGGAAAAAAATATTTTGTAAGGTTTGTATAGACATAAGTTAGTTTTTTTTTTACTCAATATGATAGTATAACTGTCTTACTAAATTTGAAAGTTATATAAACATAACTCCAAAACCAATCTTGCAATCTGTCTAAAAATGTCTGTAATATTGAATATACGTGATTTTTACCAGAATCAGGTATTTTGATAAGGATTACAAATAAAAAAATTAGGTTTTACTCATAATGACGGATAACTGCCACATTCGAAATGACATAACTCCTAAACAAAACATGCTAAAAGGCTAATAATGCCTGAAGAAATGTATCTTTGTGAGTTTTACTGGATAAAAAAAATTGTAAGGTTTGTAAAGACACAAGTTTTTTAACTCAAAAGGACAGTATAACTGTCATACCAAATGGAAAAGTTATATAAACATAACTCCAAAACCAAACATGCATTTTGTCTAAAAATGCCTGAAATGATGTATCCACGTGAGTTTTACTAGAATCAGTTGTTTTTGTAAGTTTTGCAAATACAAAATATTGGTTTTACTCACTATGACAGTATACTGTCACATTCAATCTTACAGTTACATAACTCCTAAATCACACCTTCAAAATGACTAATAATGCCTGTAGAAATGTATCTCTTTGAATTTTTCTGGAAAAAAATATTTTGTAAGGTTTGTTATAACACAAGTTTTAGTTTTTGTATTTGCAAACCTTACAAAAACAACTGATTCTAGTAAAACTCACATGGATACAAAATTACAGGCATTTTTAGATATAATGCATGTTTGGTTTTGGAGTTATGTTTATATAACTTTTACATTTAGTATGACAGTTATAATGTCATATTAAATAAAAAAAAATAACTTGTGTCTTTACAAACCTTACTTTTTTTTTTTGCAGTAAAACTCACAAATATACATTTTTCCAAGCATTATTAGCCATTTTGCATGTGTGGTTTATGAGTTATATTTAAATAACTGCCATATTGAGTGTGGCAGTTATACTGTCATTATGAGTAAAACCTTATTTTTGTATTTGTAAACCTTACCAAAATACCTGATTGTAGTAAAACTCACATAGATACAATATTACAGGCATTTTTAGACATAATGCATGTTTGGTTTTGGAGTTATTTTTAAATAACTTTCATATTTAGTATGACAGTTATACTGTCATATTGAGTAAAAAAAACTAACTTGTGTCTTTACAAACCTTACAAAATATATTTTTTTTTTTTCAGTAAAAATCACAAAGATACATTTCTCCAGGCATTATTAGTCATTTTGTATGTGTGGTTTAGGAGTTATGTTTAAATAACAGTCAGATTGAATGTGACAGTATACTGTCATAGTGAGTAAAACCAAAATGTTGTATTTGCAAACCTTACAAAAACAAATGATTCTACTAAAACTCACTTGGATACAATATTGTAGGCATTTTACGACATGGTTTAGGATTTATGTTGAAAAACTATTTTATTGCCTTTTTCGCATTATATCAGGATTTTAAGAACATCACTGTCATATTGAGCAAAAAAACTACTTTTTGTAATTGCAAACCTTAAAAAAGCATATGTTCGAGTAAAACTCACAAGGATGCATTGTTTTAGGCATTATTAGCAATTTTGCATGTGTGGTTAGGAAGTTATGTTTAAATAACTGTCATTTTGAATGTGGCAGTTATCCGTCATTATGAGTAAAACCTAATTATTGTATTTGTAAACC
This sequence comes from Nerophis lumbriciformis, assembly GCF_033978685.3. Classification (NCBI taxonomy): domain Eukaryota; kingdom Metazoa; phylum Chordata; class Actinopteri; order Syngnathiformes; family Syngnathidae; genus Nerophis; species Nerophis lumbriciformis. The sequence continues at coordinate 24,799,889 of NC_084569.2, forward strand.
TTACCAAAATACATGATTCTAATAAAACTCACAAAGATTCAATATTGCAGGCATTTTTAGACGGATTGCATGTTTGGTTTTGGAGTTATGTTTATATAGATGATAATGATAAATGGGTTGTACTTGTATAGCGCTTTTCTACCTTCAAGGTACTCAAAGCGCTTTGACACTACTTCCACATTTACCCATTCACACACAAGTATGACATTTATATTGTCATATTAAGTAAAAAAGAACTAACTTGTGTCTTTACAAACCTTACAAAATATTTTTTTTTCCCAGTAAAACTCACAAAGATATATTTCTCCAGGCATTATTAACCAATTTGCATGTGTGGTTTAGGAGTTATGTTTAAATAACTGTCAGATTAAATGTGACAGTATACTGTCATTGTGAGTAAAACCCGTAATTTGTATTTGCAAAACTTACAAAAACAACTTATTCTAGTAAAACTCACATGGATACAATATTACAGACATTTTTAGACATAATGCATGTTTGGTTTTGGAGTTATATTTATATAACTTTCACATTTAGTACGACAGTATTACTGTCATATTTAGTATAAAAAAACCTATTTTTTCAGGCATTATTAACCATTTTGCATGAGTGGTTTAGGAGTTATGTTTACATAACTGTCATTTTGAATGAGGCAGTTATACTGTCATTATGAGTAAAACCTCATTTTTGTATATGTAAACCTTACCAAAATACCTTATTCTGGTTAAACTCACATAGATACAATACAACAATAATTTTCAGACAAAATGCATGTTTGGTTTTGGAGTTATGTTTATATAACTTTTATATTTAGTATGACAGTTAAACCATCATATTTAGTTAAAAAAAAACTAACTTGTGTCTTTATAGACCTTACAAATTATTTTTTTTTCAGTAAAAGTCACAAATATTTTTTTCTCTATGCATTATTATCCATTTAGCATGTTTGGTTTAGGAGTTATGTTTAAATAACTGTCATTTTGATTGTGGCAGTAATACTGTCATTATGAGTAAAACCTAATTATTGTATTTGTAAACCTTACCAAAATACCTGATTTTGGTAAAACTCACATAGATTCAATATTACAGGCATTTTTAGACGGATTGCAAATTTTGTTTTAGAGTTATGTGTATATAACTTTCATATTTAGTATGACAGTTATACTATCAAATTGAGTAAAAAATAACAAACTTGTAATTTTACAAACCTTACAAAATATTTGTTTCCAGTAAAATTCACAAAAATACATTTTTCCAGGCATTATTAGTCATTTTGCATGTGTGGTTTAGGAGTTATGTTTAAATAGCTGTCAGATTGAATGTGACAGTATACTGTCATAGTGAGTAAAACCAATATTTTGTATTTGCAAATCTTACAAAAACAACTGATTCTAGTAAAACTCACGTGGATACAATATTACAGTTATTTTTAGACATAATACATGTTTGGTTTTGGAGTTATGTTTATACTACTTTTACATTTAGTATGACAGTTATACTGTCCATCCATCCATCCATTTTCTACGGCTTATTCCATTCGGGGTCGCGGGGGGCGCTGGAGCCTATCTCAGCTACAATCGGGCAGAAGGCGGCGTACACCCTGGAAAAGTCGCCTCCTAAGTAAAAAAAAAAAAAAACTAAATTGTTTCTTTACAAACCTTACAAAATATGTTTTTCCAGTCATCTCACAAAGATACATTTCTCCAGGCATTATAGCCATTTTGCATGTGTGGTTTGGTAGTTATGTTTAAATAACTGTCAAATTGAATGTGACAGTATACTATCATGGTGAGTAAAACCAATATTTTGTAATTGCAAACCTTACTACAACAATTGATTTTACTAAAACTCGCATGGTTACAAAATTACAGCCATTTTTAAACATAATGCATGTTTGGTTTTGGAGTTATGTTTATATATTTTTTACATTTAGTATTACAGTTATACTGTCATATTGAGTAAAAAAAAACTACCGGTAACTTGTGTCTTTATAAACCTTAAAAAAAATGTTTTCCAGTAAAACTCACAAAGATACATTTCTCCAGGCATTATTAGCCATTAACCATGTTCGGTTTAGAGTTATGTTTAAATAAATGTCATATTGAGTGTGGCAGATATACTGTCATTATGAGTAAAACCTATTTTTTGTATTTGTAAAATTACCAAAATAACTGATTCTGATAAAACTCACATGGATAAAATATTACAGGATTTTTTTAGACATAAAGCATGTTTGCATCATATTGAGTAAAAAAAACTAACTTGTGTCTATACAAACCTTACAAAATATTTTTTTCCCAGTAAAACTCACAAAAATACATTTTTCCAGTTATTATTAGCCATTTTGCATTTGTGGTTTAGAATTTGTGTTTAAATAACAGTCAGATTGAATGTGACAGTATACTGTCATGGTGAGTAAAACCTATTTTTTGTATTTGTAAACCTTAACAAAATACCTGATTCTAGTAAAACTCACATAGATTCAATATTACAGGCATTTTAGACGGATTGCATGTTTGGTATTGGAGTTAAGTTTATATAACCTTTAAATTTTTTATGACAGTTATACAAACATATTGAATAAAAAAAAACCTATTTTGTGTCTTATCAAACCTTACAAAATATTGTTTTTCCTGTAAAACTCACAAAGATACATTTCTCCAAGCATTATTAGCCATTTTGCATGTGTGGTTTAGGAGTTATGTTAACATAACCGTCATTTTGAGGGTGGCAGTTATACTGTCATTATGAGTAAAACCTAATTTTTGTATTTATAAACCTTACCAAAATTCCTGATTCTGGTAAAACTCACATTGATACAAAATTACAGGCATTTTTAGACATAATGCATGTTTGGTTTTGGAGTTATGTTTATATACATTTTTTCAGGCATTATTATCTATTTATCATGTTTGGTTTAGGAGTTATGTTTAAATAACTGTCATATCAAATAATGCAGTTGTACTGTCATTATGAGTAAAACCCAAGTTTTGTATTTTTAAACCTTACCAAAATACCGGATTCTGGTAAAACTCATATAGATTCAATATTACAAGCAGTTTAAGACGGATTGCAAGTTTGGTTGAGGAGTTTGGTTTTGGAATGATGTTGATATTACTTTTATATTTAGTTTGACAGTTATACCATCATATTGAGTAAAAAAAAAAAAAACTTTTGTCTTTACAAACATTACAAAATATTTTTTTCTAGTAAAACTCACAAAGATACATTTCTCCAGGCATTATTAGCTATTTAGCATGTTTGGTTTAGGAGTTATGTTTAAATAACTGTTATTTTGAATATGGCCGTTATACTGTCATTAAGAGTAAAACCCAATTTTTGTATTTGGAAACCTTACCAAAATACCTGATTCTGGTAAAACTCACATAGATTCAATATTAAAGGCATTTTCAGACGTATTGCAAGTTTGGTTTTGGATTTATGTTTATTTAACTTTCATATTTAGTATGACAGTTTTACTGTCATATTAAGTAAAAAAACTAACTTGTGTCTTTACAAACCTTTTACATTTTTTATTTTTTTTCCAGGACAACTCACAAAGATACATTTCTCCAGGCATTATTAGCCATTTTGTATTTGTGGTTAGGAGTATGTTTAAATAACTGTCAGATTGAATGTGACAGTATACTGTCATAGTGAGTAAAACCTAAATTTTGCATTTATAAACCTTACCAAAATACCTGATTCTGGTAAAACTCACATAGATACAATATTACAGGCATTTTTAGACATAATGCATGTTTGGTTTTGGAGTTATGTTTATATACATTTTTCCAGCCATTATTAGCCAATTATCATGTTTGGTTTAGGAGTTATGTTTAAATAACTGTCATATCAATTAATGCAGTTATACTGTCATTATGAGTAAACCCCAAATTTTGTATTTGTAAACCTTACCAAAATACCTGATTCTGGTAAAACTCATATAGATTCAATATTACAAGCAGTTTAAGACGGATTGCAAGTTTGGTTTAGGAGTTTGGTTTTGGAATTATGTTTATTATTACTTTTATATTTAGTTTGACATTATACCATCATATTGAGTAAAAAAAAAAAACTTTTTTCTTTACAAACCTTACAAAATATTTTTTTCTAGTAAAACTCACAAAGATACATTTCTCCAGGCATTGTTAGCCATTTAGCATGTTTGGTTTAGGAGTTATGTTTAAAAAACTGTTATTTTGAATATGGCATTTATACGGTCATTATGAGTAAAACCAAATTTTTGTATTTGTAAACCTTACCAAAATACCTGATTCTGGTAAAACTCACATAGATTCAATATTACAGGCAGTTTAAGACATATTGCAAGTTTGGTTTAGGAGTTTGGTTTTGGAATTATGTTTTTATAACTTTCATTTTTAGTATGACATCATATTGAGGAAAAAAACTAACTTTTGTCTTAACAAACCTTAAAAAATATTTTTTTTTAGTGAAAATCACAAAGATACATTTCTCCAGGCATTATTAGCCATGTATCATGTTTGGTTTAGGAATTATGTTTAAGTAACTGTCATGTTGAGTGTGGCAGATATATTGTCATTATGAGTAAAACCTATATTTTGTATTTGTAAACCTTACCAAAATACCTGAATCTGGTAAAACTCATATAGATACAATATTACAGGAATTTTTAGACATAAAACATGTTTGGTTCAGGAGTTATGTTTAAATAACTGTCAGATTGAATGTGACAGTATACTGTCATAGTGAGTTAAACCAATATTTTGTATTTGCAAACCTTACAAAAACAACTGATTCTAGTTAAACTCACATGATTACAATATTACAGGCATATTTAGACATAATGCATGTTTGGTTTTGGAGTTAGGTTTATAATTTCTTTACATTTAGTATGACAATTTTACTGTCATATTGAGTAAGAAAAAAATAACTTGTGTCTTTACAAACCCATCCATCCATCCATTTTCTACCACTTACTCCTTTTGGTGTCGCAGGGGGCGCTGGAGCCTATCTCAGCTACAATCGGGCGGAAGGCGGGGTACACCCTGGAAAAGTCGCTCTAAATTAAAAAAAACAAAACTAAATTGTTTCTTTACAAACCTTACAAAATATGTTTTTCCAGTAATCTCACAAAGATACATTTCTCCAGGCATTATAGCCATTTTGCATGTGTGGTTTGGTAGTTATGTTTAAATAACTGTCAAATTGAATGTGACAGTATACTATCATGGTGAGTAAAACCAATATTTTGTAATTGCAAACCTTACTACAACAATTGATTTTACTAAAACTCGCATGGATACAAAATTACAGCCATTTTTAAACATAATGCATGTTTGGTTTTGGAGTTATGTTTATATATTTTTTACATTTAGTATTACAGTTATACTGTCATATTGAGTAAAAAAAACCTAACTTGTGTCTTTATAAACCTTAAAAAAAATGTTTTCCAGTAAAACTCACAAAGATACATTTCTCCAGGCATTATTAGCCATTAACCATGTTCGGTTTAGAGTTATGTTTAAATAAATGTCATATTGAGTGTGGCAGATATACTGTCATTATGAGTAAAACCTATTTTTTGTATTTGTAAAATTACCAAAATAACTGATTCTGATAAAACTCACATGGATAAAATATTACAGGATTTTTTTAGACATAAAACATGTTTGCATCATATTGAGTAAAAAAAACTAACTTGTGTCTATACAAACCTTACAAAATATTTTTTTTCCAGTAAAACTCACAAAAATACATTTTTCCAGTTATTATTAGCCATTTTGCATCTGTGGTTTAGAATTTGTGTTTAAATAACAGTCAGATTGAATGTGACAGTATACTGTCATGGTGAGTAAAACCTATTTTTTGTATTTGTAAACCTTAACAAAATACCTGATTCTAGTAAAACTCACATAGATTCAATATTACAGGCATTTTAGACGGATTGCATGTTTGGTATTGGAGTTAAGTTTATATAACCTTTAAATTTTTTATGACAGTTATACAAACATATTGAATAAAAAAACAACTATTTTGTGTCTTATCAAACCTTACAAAATATTGTTTTTCCTGTAAAACTCACAAAGATACATTTCTCCAAGCATTATTAGCCATTTTGCATGTGTGGTTTAGGAGTTATGTTAACATAACCGTCATTTTGAGGGTGGCAGTTATACTGTCATTATGAGTAAAACCTAATTTTTGTATTTATAAACCTTACCAAAATTCCTGATTCTGGTAAAACTCACATTGATACAAAATTACAGGCATTTTTAGACATAATGCATGTTTGGTTTTGGAGTTATGTTTATATACATTTTTTCAGGCATTATTATCTATTTATCATGTTTGGTTTAGGAGTTATGTTTAAATAACTGTCATATCAAATAATGCAGTTATACTGTCATTATGAGTAAAACCCAAGTTTTGTATTTTTAAACCTTACCAAAATACCTGATTCTGGTAAAACTCATATAGATTCAATATTACAAGCAGTTTAAGACGGATTGCAAGTTTGGTTGAGGAGTTTGGTTTTGGAATGATGTTGATATTACTTTTATATTTAGTTTGACAGTTATACCATCATATTGAGTAAAAAAAAAAAAAACTTTTGTCTTTACAAACATTACAAAATATTTTTTTCTAGTAAAACTCACAAAGATACATTTCTCCAGGCATTATTAGCTATTTAGCATGTTTGGTTTAGGAGTTATGTTTAAATAACTGTTATTTTGAATATGGCCGTTATACTGTCATTAAGAGTAAAACCCAATTTTTGTATTTGTAAACCTTACCAAAATACCTGATTCTGGTAAAACTCACATAGATTCAATATTAAAGGCATTTTCAGACGTATTGCAAGTTTGGTTTTGGATTTATGTTTATTTAACTTTCATATTTAGTATGACAGTTTTACTGTCATATTAAGTAAAAAAAACTAACTTGTGTCTTTACAAACATTTTACATTTTTTATTTTTTTTCCAGGACAACTCACAAAGATACATTTCTCCAGGCATTATTAGCCATTTTGTATTTGTGGTTAGGAGTATGTTTAAATAACTGTCAGATTGAATGTGACAGTATACTGTCATAGTGAGTAAAACCTAAATTTTGCATTTATAAACCTTACCAAAATACCTGATTCTGGTAAAACTCACATAGGTTTTGGATTTATGTTTATTTAACAGGCATTTTTAGACATAATGCATGTTTGGTTTTGGAGTTATGTTTATATACATTTTTCCAGCCATTATTAGCCAATTATCATGTTTGGTTTAGGAGTTATGTTTAAATAACTGTCATATCAATTAATGCAGTTATACTGTCATTATGAGTAAACCCCAAATTTTGCATTTTAGACGGATTGCATGTTTGGTATTGGAGTTAAGTTTATATAACCTTTAAATTTTTTATGACAGTTATACAAACATATTGAATAAAAAAAACCTATTTTGTGTCTTATCAAACCTTACAAAATATTGTTTTTCCTGTAAAACTCACAAAGATACATTTCTCCAAGCATTATTAGCCATTTTGCATGTGTGGTTTAGGAGTTATGTTAACATAACCGTCATTTTGAGGGTGGCAGTTATACTGTCATTATGAGTAAAACCTAATTTTTGTATTTATAAACCTTACCAAAATTCCTGATTCTGGTAAAACTCACATTGATACAAAATTACAGGCATTTTTAGACATAATGCATGTTTGGTTTTGGAGTTATGTTTATATACATTTTTTCAGGCATTATTATCTATTTATCATGTTTGGTTTAGGAGTTATGTTTAAATAACTGTCATATCAAATAATGCAGTTATACTGTCATTATGAGTAAAACCCAAGTTTTGTATTTTTAAACCTTACCAAAATACCATATTCTGGTAAAACTCATATAGATTCAATATTACAAGCAGTTTAAGACGGATTGCAAGTTTGGTTGAGGAGTTTGGTTTTGGAATGATGTTTATATTACTTTTATATTTAGTTTGACAGTTATACCATCATATTGAGTAAAAAAAAAAAAAACTTTTGTCTTTACAAACATTACAAAATATTTTTTTCTAGTAAAACTCACAAAGATACATTTCTCCAGGCATTATTAGCTATTTAGCATGTTTGGTTTAGGAGTTATGTTTAAATAACTGTTATTTTGAATATGGCCGTTATACTGTCATTAAGAGTAAAACCCAATTTTTGTATTTGTAAACCTTACCAAAATACCTGATTCTGGTAAAACTCACATAGATTCAATATTAAAGGCATTTTCAGACGTATTGCAAGTTTGGTTTTGGATTTATGTTTATTTAACTTTCATATTTAGTATGACAGTTTTACTGTCATATTAAGTAAAAAAACTAACTTGTGTCTTTACAAACCTTTTACATTTTTTATTTTTTTTCCAGGACAACTCACAAAGATACATTTCTCCAGGCATTTTTAGCCATTTTGTATTTGTGGTTAGGAGTATGTTTAAATAACTGTCAGATTGAATGTGACAGTATACTGTCATAGTGAGTAAAACCTAAATTTTGCATTTATAAACCTTATCAAAATACCTGATTCTGGTAAAACTCACATAGATACAATATTACAGGCATTTTTAGACATAATGCATGTTTGGTTTTGGAGTTATGTTTATATACATTTTTCCAGCCATTATTAGCCAATTATCATGTTTGGTTTAGGAGTTATGTTTAAATAACTGTCATATCAATTAATGCAGTTATACTGTCATTATGAGTAAACCCCAAATTTTGTATTTGTAAACCTTACCAAAATACCTGATTCTGGTAAAACTCATATAGATTCAATATTACAAGCAGTTTAAGACGGATTGCAAGTTTGGTTTAGGAGTTTGGTTTTGGAATTATGTTTATTATTACTTTTATATTTAGTTTGACAGTTATACCATCATATTGAGTTAAAAAAAAAAACTTTTTTCTTTACAAACCTTACAAAATATTTTTTTCTAGTAAAACTCACAAAGATACATTTCTCCAGGCATTGTTAGCCATTTAGCATGTTTGGTTTAGGAGTTATGTTTAAAAAACTGTTATTTTGAATATGGCATTTATACGGTCATTATGAGTAAAACCAAATTTTTGTATTTGTAAACCTTACCAAAATACCTGATTCTGGTAAAACTCACATAGATTCAATATTACAGGCAGTTTAAGACATATTGCAAGTTTGGTTTAGGAGTTTGGTTTTGGAATTATGTTTTTATAACTTTCATTTTTAGTATGACATCATATTGAGGAAAAAAACTAACTTTTGTCTTAACAAACCTTAAAAAATATTTTTTTTTAGTGAAAATCACAAAGATACATTTCTCCAGGCATTATTAGCCATGTATCATGTTTGGTTTAGGAATTATGTTTAAGTAACTGTCATGTTGAGTGTGGCAGATATATTGTCATTATGAGTAAAACCTATATTTTGTATTTGTAAACCTTACCAAAATACCTGAATCTGGTAAAACTCATATAGATACAATATTACAGGAATTTTTAGACATAAAACATGTTTGGTTCAGGAGTTATGTTTAAATAACTGTCAGATTGAATGTGACAGTATACTGTCATAGTGAGTTAAACCAATATTTTGTATTTGCAAACCTTACAAAAACAACTGATTCTAGTTAAACTCACATGATTACAATATTACAGGCATATTTAGACATAATGCATGTTTGGTTTTGGAGTTAGGTTTATAATTTCTTTACATTTAGTATGACAATTTTACTGTCATATTGAGTAAGAAAAAAATAACTTGTGTCTTTACAAACCCATCCATCCATCCATTTTCTACCACTTACTCCTTTTGGTGTCGCAGGGGGCGCTGGAGCCTATCTCAGCTACAATCGGGCGGAAGGCGGGGTACACCCTGGAAAAGTCGCTCTAAATTTAAAAAAAAAAAACTAAATTGTTTCTTTACAAACCTTACAAAATATGTTTTTCCAGTAATCTCACAAAGATACATTTCTCCAGGCATTATAGCCATTTTGCATGTGTGGTTTGGTAGTTATGTTTAAATAACTGTCAAATTGAATGTGACAGTATACTATCATGGTGAGTAAAACCAATATTTTGTAATTGCAAACCTTACTACAACAATTAATTTTACTAAAACTCGCATGGATACAAAATTACAGCCATTTTTACACATAATGCATGTTTGGTTTTGGAGTTATGTTTATATATTTTTTACATTTAGTATTACAGTTATACTGTCATATTGAGTAAAAAAAACCTAACTTGTGTCTTTATAAACCTTAAAAAAAATGTTTTCCAGTAAAACTCACAAAGATACATTTCTCCAGGCATTAACCATGTTCGGTTTAGAGTTATGTTTAAATAAATGTCATATTGAGTGTGGCAGATATACTGTCATTATGAGTAAAACCTATTTTTTGTATTTGTAAAATTACCAAAATAACTGATTCTGATAAAACTCACATGGATAAAATATTACAGGATTTTTTTAGACATAAAGCATGTTTGCATCATATTGAGTAAAAAAAACTAACTTGTGTCTATACAAACCTTACAAAATATTTTTTTTCCAGTAAAACTCACAAAAATACATTTTTCCAGTTATTATTAGCCATTTTGCATCTGTGGTTTAGAATTTGTGTTTAAATAACAGTCAGATTGAATGTGACAGTATACTGTCATAGTGAGTAAAACCTAATTTTTGTATTTGTAAACCTTAACAAAATACCTGATTCTAGTAAAACTCACATAGATTCAATATTACAGGCATTTTAGACGGATTGCATGTTTGGTATTGGAGTTAAGTTTATATAACTTTTAAATTTTTTATGACAGTTATACAAACATATTGAATAAAAAAAAACTATTTTGTGTCTTATCAAACCTTACAAAATATTGTTTTTCCTGTAAAACTCACAAAGATACATTTCTCCAAGCATTATTAGCCATTTTGCATGTGTGGTTTAGGAGTTATGTTAACATAACCGTCATTTTGAGGGTGGCAGTTATACTGTCATTATGAGTAAAACCTAATTTTTGTATTTATAAACCTTACCAAAATTCCTGATTCTGGTAAAACTCACATTGATACAAAATTACAGGCATTTTTAGACATAATGCATGTTTGGTTTTGGAGTTATGTTTATATACATTTTTTCAGGCATTATTATCTATTTATCATGTTTGGTTTAGGAGTTATGTTTGAATAACTGTCATATCAAATAATGCAGTTATACTGTCATTATGAGTAAAACCCAAGTTTTGTATTTTTAAACCTTACCAAAATACCTGATTCTGGTAAAAACTCATATAGATTCAATATTACAAGCAGTTTAAGACGGATTGCAAGTTTGGTTGAGGAGTTTGGTTTTGGAATGATGTTTATATTACTTTTATATTTAGTTTGACAGTTATACCATCATATTGAGTAAAAAAAAAAAAAACTTTTGTCTTTACAAACATTACAAAATATTTTTTTCTAGTAAAACTCACAAAGATACATTTCTCCAGGCATTATTAGCTATTTAGCATGTTTGGTTTAGGAGTTATGTTTAAATAACTGTTATTTTGAATATGGCCGTTATACTGTCATTAAGAGTAAAACCCAATTTTTGTATTTGGAAACCTTACCAAAATACCTGATTCTGGTAAAACTCACATAGATTCAATATTAAAGGCATTTTCAGACGTATTGCAAGTTTGGTTTTGGATTTATGTTTATTTAACTTTCATATTTAGTATGACAGTTTTACTGTCATATTAAGTAAAAAAACTAACTTGTGTCTTTACAAACCTTTTACATTTTTTATTTTTTTTCCAGGACAACTCACAAAGATACATTTCTCCAGGCATTTTTAGCCATTTTGTATTTGTGGTTAGGAGTATGTTTAAATAACTGTCAGATTGAATGTGACAGTATACTGTCATAGTGAGTAAAACCTAAATTTTGCATTTATAAACCTTATCAAAATACCTGATTCTGGTAAAACTCACATAGATACAATATTACAGGCATTTTTAGACATAATGCATGTTTGGTTTTGGAGTTATGTTTATATACATTTTTCCAGCCATTATTAGCCAATTATCATGTTTGGTTTAGGAGTTATGTTTAAATAACTGTCATATCAATTAATGCAGTTATACTGTCATTATGAGTAAACCCCAAATTTTGTATTTGTAAACCTTACCAAAATACCTGATTCTGGTAAAACTCATATAGATTCAATATTACAAGCAGTTTAAGACGGATTGCAAGTTTGGTTTAGGAGTTTGGTTTTGGAATTATGTTTATTATTACTTTTATATTTAGTTTGACAGTTATACCATCATATTGAGTAAAAAAAAAAAACTTTTTTCTTTACAAACCTTACAAAATATTTTTTTCTAGTAAAACTCACAAAGATACATTTCTCCAGGCATTGTTAGCCATTTAGCATGTTTGGTTTAGGAGTTATGTTTAAAAAACTGTTATTTTGAATATGGCATTTATACGGTCATTATGAGTAAAACCAAATTTTTGTATTTGTAAACCTTACCAAAATACCTGATTCTGGTAAAACTCACATAGATTCAATATTACAGGCAGTTTAAGACATATTGCAAGTTTGGTTTAGGAGTTTGGTTTTGGAATTATGTTTTTATAACTTTCATTTTTAGTATGACATCATATTGAGGAAAAAAACTAACTTTTGTCTTAACAAACCTTAAAAAATATTTTTTTTTAGTGAAAATCACAAAGATACATTTCTCCAGGCATTATTAGCCATGTATCATGTTTGGTTTAGGAATTATGTTTAAGTAACTGTCATGTTGAGTGTGGCAGATATATTGTCATTATGAGTAAAACCTATATTTTGTATTTGTAAACCTTACCAAAATACCTGAATCTGGTAAAACTCATATAGATACAATATTACAGGAATTTTTAGACATAAAACATGTTTGGTTCAGGAGTTATGTTTAAATAACTGTCAGATTGAATGTGACAGTATACTGTCATAGTGAGTTAAACCAATATTTTGTATTTGCAAACCTTACAAAAACAACTGATTCTAGTTAAACTCACATGATTACAATATTACAGGCATATTTAGACATAATGCATGTTTGGTTTTGGAGTTAGGTTTATAATTTCTTTACATTTAGTATGACAATTTTACTGTCATATTGAGTAAGAAAAAAATAACTTGTGTCTTTACAAACCCATCCATCCATCCATTTTCTACCACTTACTCCTTTTGGTGTCGCAGGGGGCGCTGGAGCCTATCTCAGCTACAATCGGGCGGAAGGCGGGGTACACCCTGGAAAAGTCGCTCTAAATTTAAAAAAAAAAAACTAAATTGTTTCTTTACAAACCTTACAAAATATGTTTTTCCAGTAATCTCACAAAGATACATTTCTCCAGGCATTATAGCCATTTTGCATGTGTGGTTTGGTAGTTATGTTTAAATAACTGTCAAATTGAATGTGACAGTATACTATCATGGTGAGTAAAACCAATATTTTGTAATTGCAAACCTTACTACAACAATTAATTTTACTAAAACTCGCATGGATACAAAATTACAGCCATTTTTAAACATAATGCATGTTTGGTTTTGGAGTTATGTTTATATATTTTTTACATTTAGTATTACAGTTATACTGTCATATTGAGTAAAAAAAACCTAACTTGTGTCTTTATAAACCTTAAAAAAAATGTTTTCCAGTAAAACTCACAAAGATACATTTCTCCAGGCATTAACCATGTTCGGTTTAGAGTTATGTTTAAATAAATGTCATATTGAGTGTGGCAGATATACTGTCATTATGAGTAAAACCTATTTTTTGTATTTGTAAAATTACCAAAATAACTGATTCTGATAAAACTCACATGGATAAAATATTACAGGATTTTTTTAGACATAAAGCATGTTTGCATCATATTGAGTAAAAAAAACTAACTTGTGTCTATACAAACCTTACAAAATATTTTTTTTCCAGTAAAACTCACAAAAATACATTTTTCCAGTTATTATTAGCCATTTTGCATCCGTGGTTTAGAATTTGTGTTTAAATAACAGTCAGATTGAATGTGACAGTATACTGTCATAGTGAGTAAAACCTAATTTTTGTATTTGTACACCTTAACAAAATACCTGATTCTAGTAAAACTCACATAGATTCAATATTACAGGCATTTTAGACGGATTGCATGTTTGGTATTGGAGTTAAGTTTATATAACTTTTAAATTTTTTATGACAGTTATACAAACATATTGAATAAAAAAAAACTATTTTGTGTCTTATCAAACCTTACAAAATATTGTTTTTCCTGTAAAACTCACAAAGATACATTTCTCCAAGCATTATTAGCCATTTTGCATGTGTGGTTTAGGAGTTATGTTAACATAACCGTCATTTTGAGGGTGGCAGTTATACTGTCATTATGAGTAAAACCTAATTTTTGTATTTATAAACCTTACCAAAATTCCTGATTCTGGTAAAACTCACATTGATACAAAATTACAGGCATTTTTAGACATAATGCATGTTTGGTTTTGGAGTTATGTTAATATACATTTTTTCAGGCATTATTATCTATTTATCATGTTTGGTTTAGGAGTTATGTTTGAATAACTGTCATATCAAATAATGCAGTTATACTGTCATTATGAGTAAAACCCAAGTTTTGTATTTTTAAACCTTACCAAAATACCTGATTCTGGTAAAAACTCATATAGATTCAATATTACAAGCAGTTTAAGACGGATTGCAAGTTTGGTTGAGGAGTTTGGTTTTGGAATGATGTTTATATTACTTTTATATTTAGTTTGACAGTTATACCATCATATTGAGTAAAAAAAAAAAACACTTTTGTCTTTACAAACATTACAAAATATTTTTTTCTAGTAAAACTCACAAAGATACATTTCTCCAGGCATTATTAGCTATTTAGCATGTTTGGTTTAGGAGTTATGTTTAAATAACTGTTATTTTGAATATGGCCGTTATACTGTCATTAAGAGTAAAACCCAATTTTTGTATTTGTAAACCTTACCAAAATACCTGATTCTGGTAAAACTCACATAGATTCAATATTAAAGGCATTTTCAGACGTATTGCAAGTTTGGTTTTGGATTTATGTTTATTTAACTTTCATATTTAGTATGACAGTTTTACTGTCATATTAAGTAAAAAAACTAACTTGTTTCTTTACAAACCTTTTACATTTTTTTATTTTTTTTCCAGGACAACTCACAAAGATACATTTCTCCAGGCATTATTAGCCATTTTGTATTTGTGGTTAGGAGTATGTTTAAATAACTGTCAGATTGAATGTGACAGTATACTGTCATAGTGAGTAAAACCTAAATTTTGCATTTATAAACCTTACCAAAATACCTGATTCTGGTAAAACTCACATAGATACAATATTACAGGCATTTTTAGACATAATGCATGTTTGGTTTTGGAGTTATGTTTATATACATTTTTCCAGCCATTATTAGCCAATTATCATGTTTGGTTTAGGAGTTATGTTTAAATAACTGTCATATCAATTAATGCAGTTATACTGTCATTATGAGTAAACCCCAAATTTTGTATTTGTAAACCTTACCAAAATACCTGATTCTGGTAAAACTCATATAGATTCAATATTACAAGCAGTTTAAGACGGATTGCAAAATTGGTTTAGGAGTTTGGTTTTGGAATTATGTTTATTATTACTTTTATATTTAGTTTGACAGTTATACCATCATATTGAGTAAAAAAAAAAAAACTTTTTTCTTTACAAACCTTACAAAATATTTTTTTCTAGTAAAACTCACAAAGATACATTTCTCCAGGCATTGTTAGCCATTTAGCATGTTTGGTTTAGGAGTTATGTTTAAAAAACTGTTATTTTGAATATGGCATTTATACGGTCATTATGAGTAAAACCAAATTTTTGTATTTGTAAACCTTACCAAAATACCTGATTCTGGTAAAACTCACATAGATTCAATATTACAGGCAGTTTAAGACATATTGCAAGTTTGGTTTAGGAGTTTGGTTTGGGAATTATGTTTTTATAACTTTCATTTTTAGTATGACATCATATTGAGGAAAAAAACTAACTTTTGTCTTAACAAACCTTAAAAAATATTTTTTTTTTGTGAAAATCACAAAGATACATTTCTCCAGGCATTATTAGCCATGTATCATGTTTGGTTTAGGAATTATGTTTAAGTAACTGTCATGTTGAGTGTGGCAGATATATTGTCATTATGAGTAAAACCTATATTTTGTATTTGTAAACCTTACCAAAATACCTGATTCTGGTAAAACTCATATAGATACAATATTACAGGAATTTTTAGACATAAAACATGTTTGGTTCAGGAGTTATGTTTAAATAACTGTCAGATTGAATGTGACAGTATACTGTCATAGTGAGTTAAACCAATATTTTGTATTTGCAAACCTTACAAAAACAACTGATTCTAGTTAAACTCACATGATTACAATATTACAGGCATATTTAGACATAATGCATGTTTGGTTTTGGAGTTAGGTTTATAATTTCTTTACATTTAGTATGACAATTTTACTGTCATATTGAGTAAGAAAAAAATAACTTGTGTCTTTACAAACCCATCCATCCATCCATTTTCTACCACTTACTCCTTTCGGTGTCGCAGGGGGCGCTGGAGCCTATCTCAGCTACAATCGGGCGGAAGGCGGGGTACACCCTGGAAAAGTCGCTCTAAATAAAAAAAAAAAAAACTAAATTGTTTCTTTACAAACCTTACAAAATATGTTTTTCCAGTAATCTCACAAAGATACATTTCTCCAGGCATTATAGCCATTTTGCATGTGAGGTTTGGTAGTTATGTTTAAATAACTGTCAAATTGAATGTGACAGTATACTATCATGGTGAGTAAAACCAATATTTTGTAATTGCAAACCTTACTACAACAATTGATTTTACTAAAACTCGCATGGATACACAAATACAGGCATTTTTAGACATAATGCATGTTTGGTTTTGGAGTTATGTTTATACAACTTTCATATTTAGTATGACAGTTATATCATTATATTGAGTAAAAAAAATAACTTGTGTCTTTATAAACCTTACTTTTTTTTTTTTCCAGTAAAACTCACAAAGATACATTTCTCCAGGTATAATTAGCCATTTATCATGTTTTGTTTAGGAGTTTTGTTTAAAAAACTGTCATATTGAGTGTGGCAGTTATACTGTCATGATGAGTAAAACCTATTTTTTGTATTTGTAAACCTTACCAAAATAACTGATTCTGGTAAAACTCGCATATATTCAATATTACAGGCATTTTAGACGAATTGCACGTTTGGTTTTGGTGTTATATTTATTCAACTTTCATATTTAGTATGACAGTTACACTTTCATATTGAGTAAAACAAAAGATAACTTGTGTCTTTACAAACCTTAAAAAACTATTTTTTTACTGTAAAACTTGCAAAGATACATTTCTCCAGGCATCATTTGACATTTTGCTTGCATGGTTTAGGAGTTATGTTTAAATAATAGTCATATTGAATATGACAGTAATGTTCTTAAAATCCTGAGATAATGCGAAAAAAGCAATAAAAATGTTTTTCAACATAATTCCTACACCAAACATGCAACATGTCTAATAATGCCTGAAGACATGTATCTTTGTTAGTTTTACTAGAAAATGTATATTTTGTAAGTTTTGCAACGACGCAAGTTTGTTTTTTTAATTCAATATAACAGTCTGACTGTCAAACTAAATGTAAAAGTTATATAAACATAACTCCAAAAATGAACATGCATTATGTCCACAAATGCCTGTAATATTGTATCTATGTGAGTTTCACCAGAATCAGGTAATTTGGTAAGGTTTACAAATACAAAAAATTTTTTTTTTCATAATGACAGTATAACTGTTACATTCAATTTGACTGTTATTTAAACATAACTTCCTAATCACACATGTAAATAGGTCAATAAAGTCGAAAACAATGCATCCTTGTGTGTTTTACTCGAAACATTTGCTATCTTAAGGTTTGCAAACACAAAAAGTAGTTTTTTTGCTCATTATGACAGTAATGTTCTTAAAATCCTGAGATAATGCGAAATAAGCAATAAAAAAGTTTTTCAACATAATTCCTTCACCAAACATGCAACATGTCTAAAAATGCCTGAAGACATGTATCTTTGTTAGTTTTACTAGAAAATTACCTTTTGTTAGTTTTACAAAGAGGCAAGTTCGTTTTTTTAATTCAATATGAAAGTATAGCTGTCATACCAAATATGAAATTTATATAAACATAACTCCAAAACTAAACATGCATTATGTCTAAAAATGCCTAAAACATTGTATATATGTGAGTTACACCAGAATCATGTAATTTGGTAAGGTTTACAAATACAAAAATTGTTTTTTTTTCATAATGACAGTATAACTGCTACATTCAATTTGACTGTTATTTAAACATAACTTCCTAATCACACATGCAAATAGGTTAATAAAACCTAAAACAATGCAACCTTGTGAGTTTTACTCGAAACATTTGCTATTTTAAGGTTTGCAAACACAAAAAGTAGTTTTTTGCTCATTATGACAGTAATGTTCTTAAAATCCTGAGATAATGCGAAATAAGCAATAAAAATGTTTTTCAACATAATTCCTACACCAAATATGCAACATGTCTAATAATGCGTGAAGATATGTATCTTTGTTAGTTTTACTAGAAAAATTATCTTTTGTAAGTTTTGCAAAGAGGCAAGTTAGTTTTTTTAATTCAATATGACAGTATAACTGTCATACCAAATATGAAATATATAAACATAATTCCATAATTGAACATGCATTATGTCTAAAAATGCCTAAAATATTGTATCTATGTGAGTTATACAAGAATCAGTTAATTTGGTAAGGTGTACAATTACATAAATTAGGGCTTTACTCATAATGACAGTATACTGCTACATTCAATTTGACAGTTATTTAAACATAACTTCTAACCACAAATGCAAAATAGGCTAATAAAGCCTAAAACAATGCATCCATGTGAGTTTTACTCTAAACATATGCTATTTTAAGACTTGCAAACACAAAAAGTAGTTTTTTACTCATTATGACAGTATTGTTCTTTAAATCCTGAGATAATGCGAAATAAGCAATAAAAATGTTTTTCAACATAATTCCTACGCCAAACATGCAACATGTCTAATAATACGTGAAGATATGTATCTTAGTTAGTTTTACTAGAAAATTATATTTTGTAAGTTTTGCAAAGAGGCAAGTCAGTTTTTTTAATTTAATATGACAGTATAACTGTCATACCAAATATGAAATATATATAAACATAATTCCATAATTGAACATGCATTATGTCTAAAAATGACTAAAATATTGCATAAATGTGAGTTACACCAGAATCATGTAACTTGGTAAGGTTTACAAATACAAAATTTTTTTTTTTTTTCATAATGACAGTATTACTGTTACATTCAATGTGACTGTTATTTAAACATAACTTCCTAATCACACATGTAAATAGGTCAATAAAGTCTAAAACAATGCATCCTTGTGTGTTTTACTCGAAACATTTGCTATTTTAAGGTTTGCAAACACAAAAAGTAGTTTTTTGCTCATTATGACAGTAATGTTCTTAAAATCCTGAGATAATGCGAAATAAGCAATAAAAAAGTTTTTCAACATAATTCCTTCACTAAACATACAACATGTCTAATAATGCCTGAAAACATGTATCTTTGTTAGTTTTACTAGAAAATTACCTTTTGTAAGTTTTGCAAAGAGGCAAGTTCGTTTTTTTAATTCAATATGAAAGTATAGCTGTCATACCAAATATGAAAGTTATATAAACATAACTCCAAAACTAAACATGCATTATGTCTAAAAATGCCTAAAATATTGTATATATGTGAGTTACACCAGAATCATGTAATTTGGTAAGGTTTACAAATACAAAAAAATTTTTTTTTCATAATGACAGTATAACTGCTACATTCAATTTGACTGTTATTTAATCAAAACTTCCTAATCACACATGCAAATAGGTTAATAAAACCTAAAACAATGCAACCTTGTGAGTTTTACTCGAAACATTTGGTATTTTAAGGTTTGCAAACACAAAAAGTAGTTTTTTGCTCTATGACAATAATGTTCTTAAAATCCTGAGATAATGCGAAATAAGCAATACAAATGTTTTTCAACATAATTCCTACACCTATGCAACAAGTCTAATAATGCGTGAAAATATGTATCTTTGTTTGTTTTACTAGAAAAATATCTTTTTTAAGTTTTGCAAAGAGGCAAGTTAGTTTTTTCAATTCAATATGACAGTATAACTGTCATACCAAATATTTAAGTTATATGAACATAACTCCAAAATTGAACTTGCATTATGTCTAAAAATGCCTAAAATATTGTATCTATTGGAGTTTTACCAGAATCAGGTAATTTGGTAAGTTTTACAAATACAAAAATAGTTTTTTTTCATAATGACAGTATAACTGCTACATTCAATTTGACTGTTATTTAAACATAATTTCCTAATCACACATGCAAATAGGTTAATAAAGCCTAAAACAATGCATCCTTGTGAGTTTTACTCGAAACATTTGCTATTTTAAAGTTTGCAAACACAAAAAATAGTTTTTTACTCATTATGACAGTAATGTTCTTAAAATCCTGAGATAATGCGAAATAAGCAATAAAAATGTTTTTCAACATAATTCCTACATCAAACATGCAGCATGTCTAATAATGCCTGAAGACATGTATCTTTGTTAGTTTTACTAGAAAAAATATATTTTGTAAGTTTTGCAAAGAGGCAAGTTAGTTTTTTCAATTCAATATGACAGTATAACTGTCATACCAAATATGAAAGTTATATAAACATAACTCCAAAATTGAACTTGCATTGTGTCTAAAAATGCCTAAAATATTGTATCTATGTGAGTTATACAAGAATCAGTTAATTTGGTAAGGTGTACAATTACATAAATTAGGGGTTTACTCATAATGACAGTATAACTGCTACATTCAATTTGACTGTTATTTAAACATAACTTCCTAATCACACATGCAAATAGGTTAATAAAGCCTAAAACAATGCATCCTTGTGAGTTTTACTCGAAACATTTGCTATTTTAAAGTTTGCAAACACAAAAAATAGTTTTTTACTCATTATGACAGTAATGTTCTTAAAATCCTGAGATAATGCGAAATAAGCAATAAAAATGTTTTTCAACATAATTCCTACATCAAACATGCAACATGTCTAATAATGCCTGAAGACATGTATCTTTGTTAGTTTTACTAGAAAATTACCTTTTGTTAGTTTTACAAAGAGGCAAGTTCGTTTTTTTAATTCAATATGAAAGTATAGCTGTCATACCAAATATGAAATTTATATAAACATAACTCCAAAACTAAACATGCATTATGTCTAAAAATGCCTAAAACATTGTATATATGTGAGTTACACCAGAATCATGTAATTTGGTAAGGTTTACAAATACAAAAATTGTTTTTTTTTTCATAATGACAGTATAACTGCTACATTCAATTTGACTGTTATTTAAACATAACTTCCTAATCACACATGCAAATAGGTTAATAAAACCTAAAACAATGCAACCTTGTGAGTTTTACTCGAAACATTTGCTATTTTAAGGTTTGCAAACACAAAAAGTAGTTTTTTGCTCATTATGACAGTAATGTTCTTAAAATCCTGAGATAATGCGAAATAAGCAATAAAAATGTTTTTCAACATAATTCCTACACCAAATATGCAACATGTCTAATAATGCGTGAAGATATGTATCTTTGTTAGTTTTACTAGAAAAATTATCTTTTGTAAGTTTTGCAAAGAGGCAAGTTAGTTTTTTTAATTCAATATGACAGTATAACTGTCATACCAAATATGAAATATATAAACATAATTCCATAATTGAACATGCATTATGTCTAAAAATGCCTAAAATATTGTATCTATGTGAGTTATACAAGAATCAGTTAATTTGGTAAGGTGTACAATTACATAAATTAGGGCTTTACTCATAATGACAGTATACTGCTACATTCAATTTGACAGTTATTTAAACATAACTTCTAACCACAAATGCAAAATAGGCTAATAAAGCCTAAAACAACGCATCCATGTGAGTTTTACTCTAAACATATGCTATTTTAAGACTTGCAAACACAAAAAGTAGTTTTTTACTCATTATGACAGTATTGTTCTTTAAATCCTGAGATAATGCGAAATAAGCAATAAAAATGTTTTTCAACATAATTCCTACGCCAAACATGCAACATGTCTAATAATACGTGAAGATATGTATCTTAGTTAGTTTTACTAGAAAATTATATTTTGTAAGTTTTGCAAAGAGGCAAGTCAGTTTTTTTAATTTAATATGACAGTATAACTGTCATACCAAATATGAAATATATATAAACATAATTCCATAATTGAACATGCATTATGTCTAAAAATGACTAAAATATTGCATAAATGTGAGTTACACCAGAATCATGTAACTTGGTAAGGTTTACAAATACAAAAATTGTTTTTTTTTTCATAATGACAGTATTACTGTTACATTCAATGTGACTGTTATTTAAACATAACTTCCTAATCACACATGTAATTAGGTCAATAAAGTCTAAAACAATGCATCCTTGTGTGTTTTACTCGAAACATTTGCTATTTTAAGGTTTGCAAACACAAAAAGTAGTTTTTTGCTCATTATGACAGTAATGTTCTTAAAATCCTGAGATAATGCGAAATAAGCAATAAAAAAGTTTTTCAACATAATTCCTTCACTAAACATACATGTCTAATAATGCCTGAAAACATGTATCTTTGTTAGTTTTACTAGAAAATTACCTTTTGTAAGTTTTGCAAAGAGGCAAGTTCGTTTTTTTAATTCAATATGAAAGTATAGCTGTCATACCAAATATGAAAGTTATATAAACATAACTCCAAAACTAAACATGCATTATGTCTAAAAATGCCTAAAATATTGTATATATGTGAGTTACACCAGAATCATGTAATTTGGTAAGGTTTACAAATACAAAAAAAATTTTTTTTCATAATGACAGTATAACTGCTACATTCAATTTGACTGTTATTTAATCAAAACTTCCTAATCACACATGCAAATAGGTTAATAAAACCTAAAACAATGCAACCTTGTGAGTTTTACTCGAAACATTTGGTATTTTAAGGTTTGCAAACACAAAAAGTAGTTTTTTGCTCTATGACAATAATGTTCTTAAAATCCTGAGATAATGCGAAATAAGCAATACAAATGTTTTTCAACATAATTCCTACACCTATGCAACAAGTCTAATAATGCGTGAAAATATGTATCTTTGTTTGTTTTACTAGAAAAAATATCTTTTTTAAGTTTTGCAAAGAGGCAAGTTAGTTTTTTCAATTCAATATGACAGTATAACTGTCATACCAAATATTTAAGTTATATGAACATAACTCCAAAATTGAACTTGCATTATGTCTAAAAATGCCTAAAATATTGTATCTATTGGAGTTTTACCAGAATCAGGTAATTTGGTAAGTTTTACAAATACAAAAATAGTTTTTTTTCATAATGACAGTATAACTGCTACATTCAATTTGACTGTTATTTAAACATAACTTCCTAATCACACATGCAAATAGGTTAATAAAGCCTAAAACAATGCATCCTTGTGAGTTTTACTCGAAACATTTGCTATTTTAAAGTTTGCAAACACAAAAAATAGTTTTTTACTCATTATGACAGTAATGTTCTTAAAATCCTGAGATAATGCGAAATAAGCAATAAAAATGTTTTTCAACATAATTCCTACATCAAACATGCAGCATGTCTAATAATGCCTGAAGACATGTATCTTTGTTAGTTTTACTAGAAAAAATATCTTTTGTAAGTTTTGCAAAGAGGCAAGTTAGTTTTTTCAATTCAATATGACAGTATAACTGTCATACCAAATATGAAAGTTATATAAACATAACTCCAAAATTGAACTTGCATTGTGTCTAAAAATGCCTAAAATATTGTATATATGTGAGTTATACAAGAATCAGTTAATTTGGTAAGGTGTACAATTACATAAATTAGGGGTTTACTCATAATGACAGTATAACTGCTACATTCAATTTGACTGTTATTTAAACATAACTTCCTAATCACACATGCAAATAGGTTAATAAAGCCTAAAACAATGCATCCTTGTGAGTTTTACTCGAAACATTTGCTATTTTAAAGTTTGCAAACACAAAAAATAGTTTTTTACTCATTATGACAGTAATGTTCTTAAAATCCTGAGATAATGCGAAATAAGCAATAAAAATGTTTTTCAACATAATTCCTACATCAAACATGCAACATGTCTAATAATGCCTGAAGACATGTATCTTTGTTAGTTTTACTAGAAAAAATATATTTTGTAAGTTTTGCAAAGAGGCAAGTTAGTTTTTTCAATTCGATATGACAGTATAACTGTCATACCAAATATGAAAGTTATATAAACATAACTCCAAAATTGAACTTGCATTGTGTCTAAAAATGCCTAAAATATTGTATCTATGTGAGTTATACAAGAATCAGTTAATTTGGTAAGGTGTACAATTACATAAATTAGGGGTTTACTCATAATGACAGTATACTGCTACATTCAATTTGACAGTTATTTAAACATAACTTCTAACCACACATGCAAAATAGGCTAATAAAGCCTAAAACAATGCATCCATGTGAGTTTTACTCTAAACATATGCTATTTTTAAGGCTTGCAAACACAAAAAGTAGTTTTTTACTCATTATGACAGTAATGTTCTTTAAATCCTGAGATAATGCGAAATAAGCAATAAAAATGTTTTTCAACATAATTCCTACGCCAAACATGCAACATGTCTAATAATACGTGAAGATATGTATCTTTGTTAGTTTTACTAGAAAAATTATATTTTGTAAGTTTTGCAAAGAGGCAAGTTCGTTTTTTTAATTCAATATGAAAGTATAGCTGTCATACCAAATATGAAAGTTATATAAACATAACTCCAAAACTAAACATGCATTATGTCTAAAAATGCCTAAAATATTGTATATATGTGAGTTACACCAGAATCATGTAATTTGGTAAGGTTTACAAATACAAAAATTGTTTTTTTTCATAATGACAGATAACTGCTACATTCAATTTGACAGTTATTTAAACATAACTTCCTAACCACACATGCAAAATAGGCTAATAAAGCCTAAAACAATGCATCCATGTGAGTTTTACTCTAAACATATGCTATTTTTAAGGCTTGCAAACACAAAAAGTAGATTTTTACTCATTATGACAGTAATGTTCTTAAAATCCTGAGATAATGCGAAATAAGCAATAAAAATGTTTTTCAACATAATTCCTACACCAAACATGCAACATGTCTAATAATGCGTGAAGATATCTATCTTTGTTAGTTTTACTATAAAAAAATATATTTTGTAAGTTTTGCAAAGAGTCAAGTTAGATTTTTTAATTCAATATGACAGTATAACTGTCATACCAAATATGAAAGTTATATAAACATAACTCCAAAATTGAACCTGCATTATGTCTAAAAATGCCTAAAATATTGTATCTATAAGAGTTACACCAAAATCAGGTAATTTGGTAAGGTTTACAAATACAAAAATTGTTTTTTTTCATAATGACAGATAACTGCTACATTCAATTTGACAGTTATTTAAACATAACTTCCTAACCACACATGCAAAATAGGCTAATAAAGCCTAAAACAATGCATCCTTGTGAGTTTTACTCGAAACATATGCTATTTTAAGGCTTGCAAACACAAATAGTAGTTTTTTTACTCATTATGACAGTAATACATGGCTAATTACGCCTTGAAAACTGTATCTTTGTGAATTTTACTGGGAAAATTTTTTTTTGTAAGGTTTATAAAGACACAAGTTATTTATTTTTTTTTACTCAATATGATGGTATAACTGTCATACTAAACATAAAAGTTGTATAAACATAACTCCAAACCCAAACATGCATTATGTCTAAAAATGCCTGCAATATTGTATCTATGTGATTTTTACCAGAATCAGGTATTTTTGGTAAGGTTTACAAATACAAAAATTTGGTTTTAATCACTATGACAGTATACTGTCACATTCAATCTGACAGTTATTTAAACATACTGTAACTCCTAAACCACAAATACAAAATGGCTAATAATGCCTGGAAAAATGTATATTTGTGAGTTTTCCTGGAAAACATTTTTTTTAATAAGTTTTGTAAAGAAACAAGTTAGTTTTTTTACTTAATATGACAGTCATGATGTCATACTAAATATGAAAGTTAAATAAACATAACTCCAAAACTAAACTTGTAATACGTCTAAAAATGCCTGTAATATTGAATATATGTGAGTTTTCCCAGATTCAGGTAAGGTTTACAAATACAAAAATTGGGTTTTACTCATAATGACAGTATAACTGCCATGTTCAAAATAACAGTTATTTAAACATAACTCCTAAACCAAACATGCTAAATAGCTAATAATGCATGGAGAAATGTATCTTTGTGAGTTTTACTAGAAAACAATATTTTGTAAGGTTTGTAAAGACAAAAGTTTTTTTTTTTACTCAATATGATGATATACTGTCAAACTAAATATAAAAGTAATATACACATCATTCCAAAACCAAACTCCTCAACCAAACTTGCAATCCGTCTTAAACTGCCTGTAATATTGTATCTATGTGAGTTTTACCAGAATTAGGAATTTTGGTAAGGTTTATAAATACAAAAATTAGGTTTTACTCATAATGACAGTATAACTGCCACCCTCAATATGACGGTTATGTTAACATAACTCCTAAACCACACATGCAAAATGGCTAATAATGCCTGGAGAAATGTATCTTTGTGAGTTTTACAGGAAAAACAATATTTTGTAAGGTTTGATAAGCCACAAAATAGTTTTGTTTATTCAATGTTTGTATAACTGTCATAATAAATGTAAAAGTTATATAAATATAACTCCAATACCAAACATGCAATCCGTCTAAAAATGCCTGTAATATTGAATCTATGTGAGTTTTACTAGAATCAGGTATTTTGTTAAGGTTTACAAATACAAAAATTAGGTTTTACTCACTATGACAGTATACTGTCACATTCAATCTGACTGTTATTTAAACACAAATTCTAAACCACAGATGCAAAATGGCTAATAATAACTAGATAAATGTATTTTTGTGAATTTTACTGGAAAAAAAATATTTTGTAAGGTTTGTATAGACACAAGTTAGTTTTTTGAGTTTTTTTTACTCAATATGATGCAAACATGCTTTATGTCTAAAAAATCCTGTAATATTTTATCCATGTGTGTTTTATCAGAATCAGTTATTTTGGTAATTTTACAAATACAAAAAATAGGTTTTACTCATAATGACAGTATATCTGCCACACTCAATATGACAGTTATTTAAACATAACTCTAAACCAAACATGGTTAATGGCTAATAATGCCTGGAGAAATGTATCTTTGTGAGTTTTACTGGAAACATTTTTTTTTTTAAGGTTTATAAAGACACAAGTTAGTTTTTTTTACTCAATAGGACAGTATAACTGTAATACTAAATGTAAAAAATATATAAACATAACCAAAACCAAACATGCATTATGTTCAAAAATGCCTGTAATTTTGTATCCATGCGAGTTTTACTAAAATCAATTTGTGTTTGTTTGCAATTACAAAATATTGGTTTTACTCACCATGATAGTATACTGTCACATTAAATTTGACAGTTATTTAAACATAACTACCAAACCACACATGCAAAATGGCTATAATGCCTGGAGAAATGTATCTTTGTGAGATTACTGGAAAAACATATTTTGTAAGGATTGTAAAGAAACAATTTAGTTTTTTTTACATAATATGATAAGATGACGACTTTTCCAGGGTGTACGCCGCCTTCCGCCCGATTGTAGCTGAGATAGGCTCCAGCGCCCCCCGCGACCCCGAAGGGAATAAGCGGTAGAAAATGGATGGATGGATGGACAGTATAACTGTCACTCTAAATGTAAAAGTAGTACAAACATAACTCCAAAACCAAACATGCATTATGTCTAAAAATGCCTGTAATATTGTATCCATGTGAGTTTTACTAGAGTCAGTTGTTTTTGTAAGTTTTGCTAATACAAAATATTGGTTTTACTCACTATGACAGTATACTGTCACATTCAATCTGACAGCTATTTAAACATAACTCCTAAACCACACATGCAAAATGACTAATAATGCCTGGAAAAATGTATCTCTGTGAATTTTACTGGAAACAAATATTTTGTAAGGTTTGTAAAATTACAAGTTTGTTATTTTTTACTCAATTTGACAGTATAACTGTCATACTAAATATGACATTTATATACACATAACTCTAAAACCAAACTTGCAATCCGTCTAAAAATGCCTGTAATATTGAATGTGAGTTTTACCAGAATCAGGTATTTTGGTAAGGTTTACAAATACAAAAAATAGGTTTTACTCATAATGACAATATAACTGCCACATTTAACATGACAGGTATTTAAACATAATTCCTAAACCACAAATGCAAAATGGCTAATAATGCCTGCAGCAATGTTTCTTTGTGAGTTTTCCTGGAACAATAAAATAAATTTGTAAGATTTGTAAAGACACACGTTAGTTTTTTACTTAATATGACAGTATAACTGGCATACTAAATATGAAAGTTAAATAAACATAACTCCAAAACCAACTTGCAATTCGTCTAAAAATGCCTCTAATATTGTATCAATGTGAGTTTTACCAGGATCAGGTATTTTGGTAAGGTTTACATATACACAAATTTGGTTTTACTCATGATGACAGTATAACTGCCACATTTAATATGACAGTTATGTAAACATAACTCCTATACCACAAATGCAAAATGGTTAATAATGCCTGGAGAAATGTATCTTTTTAAGTTTTACAGGAAAAAAAAACAATTTTGTAAGGTTTGTAATGACTGCGATGAGATTGCGACTTGTCCAGGGTGTACCCCGCCTTCCGCCCGATTGTAGCTGAGATGGGCTCCAGCGCCCCCCGCGACCCCAAAGGGAATAAGCGGTAGAAAATGGATATAAACATAATTCCAAAACCAAATATGCAATCCATCTAAAAATGCCTGTAATATTGAATATATGTGCGTTTTATCAGATTCAGGTATTTTGGTAAGGTTTACGAATACAAAAATTAGGTTTTACTCATAGTGACAATATAACTGCTACACTCAATATGACAGTTAATTAAACATAACTCCTAAAACACAAATACAAAATGACTAATAATGCCTAGAGAGATGTATATTTGTGAATTTTACTGGAAAACAATATTTTGTAAGATTTGTAAAGATACAAATTAGTTTTTTTTTACTCAATATGATGGTATAACTGTCATACTAAATATGAAAGTTATATTAACATAACTCCAAAACCAATGAATCTATGTTCGTTTTACTAGAATCAGGTATTTTGGTAGGGTTTACAAATACAAAAAATACGTTTTACTCATAATGACAGTATAACTGCCACATTTAATTTGACAGTTATGTAAACATAACTCCTATACCACACATGCAAAATGGTTAATAATGCCTGGAGAAATGTATCTTTGTGAGTATTACTGGAAAAAACGAATTTGTAAGGTTTATAAAGATACAAGTTAAATTTTTTACTCAATATGATGATATAGCTGTCATACTAAATATGAAAGTTATATTAACAAAACTCCAAAACCAATGAATTAATGTTCGTTTTACTAGAATCAGGTATTTTGGTAAGGTTTACAAAAACAAAAAATAGGTTTTACTCATAATGACAGTAAAACTGCCAAATTCAATATGACAGTTATGTAAACATAACTCCTATACCACACATGCAAAATGGTTAATAATGCCTTGAGAAATGTATCTTTGTGAGTTTTACTGGAAAAAACGAATTTGTAAGGTTTATAAAGATACAAGTTAAATTTTTTACTCAATATGATGATATAACTGTCATACTAAATATGAAAGTTATATTAACATAACTCCAAAACCAATGAATCTATGTTCGTTTTACTAGAATCAGGTATTTTGGTAAGGTTTAAAAAAACAAAAAATAGGTTTTACTCATAATGACAGTATACTGCCACATTCAATATGACAGTTATGTAAACATAACTCCTAAACCACACATGCAAAATGGTTAATAATGCCTGGAGAAATGTATCTTTTTAAGTTTTATAGGAAAAAAAAAACAATTTTGTAAGGTTTGTAAAGACTGCGATGAGGTGGCGACTTGTCCAGGGTGTAACCCGCCTTCCGCCCGATTGTAGCTGAGATAGGTTCCAGCGCCCCCCGCGACCCCAAAGAAAATAAGCGGTAGAAAATGGATGGATGGATGGGTTTGTAAAGACACAAGTTATTTTTTTCTTACTCAATATGACAGTAAGATTGTCATACTAAATGTAAAAAAATTATAAACATAACTCCAAAACCAAACATGCATTATGTATAAAAATGCCTGTAATATTGTAATCATGTGAATTTAACTAGAATCAGTTGTTTTTGTAAGGTTTGCAAATACAAAATATTGGTTTAACTCACTATGACAGTATACTGTCACATTCAATCTGAGAGTTATTTAAACATAACTCCTAAACCAAACATGTTTTATGTCTGAAAATTCCTGTAGTATTGTATCGATATGAGTTTTACCAGAATCAGGTATTTTGGTAAGGTTTACAAATACAAAAAATTGGTTTTACTCATAATGACAATATAACTGCCACACTCATTATGACAGCTATTTAAACATAATTCCTAAACCAAACATGATACATGGCTAATAATGCCTGGAGAAATGTATCTTTGTGATTTTTTTATAGAAAAAAATATTTTGTAAGGTTTGTAAAGACAAAAGTTAATTTTTTTTTTTACTC
Organism: Nerophis lumbriciformis; assembly: GCF_033978685.3. Lineage (NCBI taxonomy): Eukaryota > Metazoa > Chordata > Actinopteri > Syngnathiformes > Syngnathidae > Nerophis > Nerophis lumbriciformis. Next base: position 24,830,880 of record NC_084569.2, read on the forward strand.
AATATGATGGTATAACTGTGTTACTAAAAATGAAAGTTATATAAACATAATTCCAAAACAAACATGTTTTATGTCTAAAAATTCCTGTAATATTGTATCTATATGAGTTTTATGTATTTTAACATAACTCCTAAACCACACATGCAAAATGGCTAATAATGCCTGGAGAAATGTATCTTTGTGAGTTTTACAGGAAAAACTATATTTTGTAAGGTTTGATAAGACACAAAATAGGTTTTTTTATTCAATATGTTTGTATGACTGTCAAAATAAATGTAAAAGTTATATAAACATAACTCCAATACCAAACATGCAATCCGTCTCAAATGCCTGTAACATTGAATCTATGTGAGTTTTACTAGAATCAGGTATTTTGTTAAGGTTTACAAATACAAAATGTCGGTTTTACTCACTATGACAGTATACTGTCACATTCAATCTGACTTTCATTTAAACACAAATTCTAAACCACAGATGCAAAATGGCTAATAATAACTGGAGAAATGTATTTTTGTGAGTTTTACTGATAAAAAAAATATTTTGTAAGGTTTGTATGGACACAAGTTAGTTTTTTTTACTCAATATGATGCAAACATGCTTTATGTCTAAAAAAAATCCTGTAATATTTTATCCATGTGAGTTTTATCAGAATCAGTTATTTTGGTAATTTTACAAATACAAAAAATAGGTTTTACTCATAATGACAGTATATCTGCCACACTCAATATGACCTGGAGAAATGCATCCTTGTGAGTTATACTAGAAAAAATATTTTGTAAGGTTTGTAAAGAAAAAAGTTATTTTTTTACTCAATATGATGGTATAACTGTCAAACTAAATATAAAAGTAATATAAACATAATTCCAAAACCAAACTCCTAAACCAAACTTGCAATCCGTCTTAAACTGCCTGTAATATTGAATCTATATGAGTTTGACCAGAATCAGGTATTTTGGTAAGGTTTACAAATACAAAACTTGGGTTTTACTCATGACAGTATAACTGCATTATTTGATATGACAGTTATTTAAACATAACTCCTGAACCAAACATGCTAAATGGCTATTAATGCCTGGAGAAATGTATACAAACATAACTCCAAAACCAAACATGCATTATGTCTAAAAATGCCTTTAGTATTGTATCTATGTGAGTTTTACCAGAATCAGGTATTTTGGTAAGGTTGATTAATACAAAAAATAGGTTTTTCTCATAATGACAGTATAACTGCCACATTGACTGCCACCAAACATGCATGATGTCTAAAAATGCCTATAATTTTGTATCCATGTGAGTTTTACTAGAATCAGTTGTTTTTTTAAGGTTTACAAATACAAAATATGAGTTTTACTCATAATGACAGTATACTGTCACATTTAATCTGACAAAATGGCTTAAAATGCCTTGAGGAATGTATCTTTGTTAATTTTACTGGAAAAAATATTTTGTAAGGTTTGTAAAGACACGATTTAGTTTTTTTTTTTTTTACACAGTTTAACAGTATAGCTGTCATACTATATATGAAAGTTATATAAACACAACTCCAAAACCAAATATTCAATCCGTCTAAAAATGCCTGTAATATTGAATACATGTGAGTTTTATCAGAATCAGGTATTTTGGTAAGGTTTACAAAAACAAAAATTAGGTCTTACTCATAGTGACGGTATAACTTCCACACTCAATATGACAGTTAATTAAACATAACTCCTAAAACACAAATGCAAAATGACTAATAATGCCTAGAGAATGTGAATTTTACTGGAAAACAATATTTTGTAAGGTTTGTAAAGATACAAATTATTTTTTGTTTTTTACTCAATATGATGGTCTAACTTTCATACTAAATATGAAAGTTATGTAAACATAACACCAAAACCAAACATGCTTTATGTCTAAAAATTCCTGTAATATTGTATCGATGTGGGTTTTACCAGAATCAGGTATTTTGGTAAAGTTTACAATTACAAAAAATAGGTTTTACTCATGATGACAGTATAACTGCCACACTCAATATGACATTTGTTTAAACATAACTCCTAAACCAAACATGATAAATGGCTAATTATGCCTGGAGAAATGTATCTTTGTGAGTTTTACTGGGAACATTTTTTTTGTAAGGTTTATAAAGACACAAGTTAGGTTGTTTTTTTTTACTCAATAGGATGGTATAACTGTCATACTAAATATAAAAGTTGTATAAACATAACTCCAAAACCAAACATGCATTATGTCTAAAAATGCCTGCAATATTGTATCTGTGTGATTTTTGCCAGAATCAAGTATTTTTGGTAAGGTTTACAAATACAAAAATTAGGTTTTACTCAATATGACAGTATAACTGTCATACTACATGCGGAAAATATATAAACATGACTCCAAAACCAAACTTGCAATCCTTTTGTATTTGCAAACGTTCCAAAAACAACTGATTCTAGTAAAACTCACATGGATATAATATTACAGTTATTTTTAGATATAATGCATGTTTGGTTTTGGAGTTATGTTTATAAAACTTTTACATTTAGTATGACAGTTATAATGTCATATTGAGTAAAAAAAAATAACTTGTCTTTACAAACTTTACAATTTTTTCCAAGCATTATTAGCCATTTTGCATGTGTGGTTTAGGAGTTATATTTAAATAACTGTCATATTGAGTGTGGAAGTTATACTGTCATTATGAGTAAAACCTTATTTTTGTATTTGTAAACCTTACCAAAATACCTGATTGTGGTAAAACTCACATAGATACAATATTACAGGCATTTTTAGACATAATGCATGTTTGGTTTTGGAGTTATGTTTATATAACTTTCACATTTAGTATGACAGTTATACTGTCATATTAAGTAAAAAAAAATAACTTGTGTCTTTACAAACCTTACAAAATTTATTTCCCAGTAAAACTCACAAAGATACATTTCTCCAGGCATTATTAGTCATTTTGTATGTGTGGTTTAGGAGTTATGTTTAAATAACTGTCAGATTGAATGTGACAGTATACTGTCATAGTGAGTAAAACCAATATTTTGTATTTGCAAACCTTACAAAAACAACTTATTCTAGTAAAACTCACATGGATACAATATTACAGGCATTTTTAGACAGAAAGCGTGTTTGGTTTTGGAGTTATGTTTATATAAATTTTACATTTAGTATGAGAGTTATACTGTCATATGGAGTGAAAAAACAACTAACTTGTGTCTTTACAAACCTTACAAAAAAATTTTTTTCCAGTAAAACTCACAAAAATGCATTTCGCCAGTCACAATTAGCTATTTAGCATGTTTGGTTTAGGAGTTATGTTTAAATAACTGTCATTTTGAACGTGGCAGTTATACTGTCATTATGAGTAAAACCTAATTTTTGTATTTGTAAACCTTCCCAAAATACCTGATTCAGGTAAAACTCACAGAGATTCAATATTACAGGCAATTTTAGACGAATTGCAAGTTTGATTTTGGAGTTATGTTTATATAACTTTCATACTTAGTATGACAGTTATACTGTCATATTGAGTAAAAAAAACTAATTTGTGTTTTTACAAACCTTACAAAATATTTTTTTTTCCAGTAAAATTCACTGAGATACATTTTTCCATAATTATTAGTCATTTTGCATGTGTGGTTTAGGAGTTATGTTTAAATAACTGTCAGATTGAATGTAACATTATACTGTCATAGTGAGTAAAACCAATATTTTGTATTTGAAAACCTTACAAAAACAACTGATTCTACTAAAACTCACATGGATACAATATTACGGGCATTTTTAGACAAAATGCATGTTTGGTTTTGGAGTTATGTTTATATAACTTTTCCATTTAGTATGACAGTTATACTGTCTTTTTGAGTTAAAAAAAACTAACTTGTGTCTTTACAAACCTTACAATTTTTTTTCCCAGTAAAACTCACAAAGATACATTTCTCCAGGCATTATTAACCATTTTGCATGTGTGGTATAGGAGTTATGTTTACATAACTGTCATATTAAATGTGGCAGTTATACTGTCATTATGAGTAAAACCAAATTTGTGTATATGTAAACCTTACCAAAATACCTGATTCTGGTAAAACTCACATAGATACAATATTACAGGCATTTTTAGACGTATTGCAAGTTTGGTTTTGGAGTTATGTTTATTTAACTTTTATATTTAGTATGCCAGTTATACCGTCATATTAAGTAAAAAACTAACTTGTGTCTTTACAAACCTTACAATTGTATTTATTTTTTTCCAGGAAGACTCACAAATATACCTTGCTCAAGGCATTATTAGCCATTTTGCATTTGTGGTTTAGGAATTATGTTTAAATACCTGTCATGTTAAATGTGGCAGTTATATTTTCATTATGAGTAAAACCTATTTTTTGTATTTGTAAACCTTACCAAAATACCTGATTCTGGTAAAACTCACATAGATACAATATTACAGGAATTTTTAGACATAAAACATGTTTGGTTTTGGAGTTATGTTTATAACTTTCATATTTAGTATGACAGTGATACCATTATATTGAGTAAAAAAAAAAACTTGTGTCTATATAAACCTTACTTTTTTTTTTTCCAGTAAAACTCACAAAGATACATTTCTCAGGGTATAATTAGCCATTTATCATGTTTGGTTAAGGAGTTATGTTTAAATAACTGTCATATTGAGTTTGGCAGTTATACTGTCATTTTGAGTAAAACCTAGATTTTGTATTTGTAAACCTTACCAAAATACCTGATTCTGGTAAAAATCACATAGATACAAAAGTACAGGCATTTTTAGACATAATGCATGTTTGGTTTTGGAGTTATGTTTATACAACTTTCTTATTTAGTATGACAGTTATATCATTATATTGAGTAAAAAAAAAAAATGTGTGTCTTTATAAACCTTACTTTTTTTTTTTAGACGGATTGTATATTTGGTTTTGGAGTTGTGTTTATATAACTTTTATATATAGTATGACAGCTGTACTGTTAAATTGTGTAAAAAAACAACAACAACTAAATTGTGTCTTTACAAACCATACAAATTATTTTTTCCAGTAAAATTCACAAAGATACATTCCTCAAGGCATTATTAGCCTTTTTGTCAGATTAAATGTGACAGTATACTGTCATTATGAGTAAAACTAATATTTTTTATTTGTAAACCTTACAAAAACAACTGGTTCTAGTAAAACTCACATTTTTTTCCCCCCAAAACTCACAAATATACATTTCTACAGGCATAATTAGCCATTTATCATGTTTGGTTTAGGAGTTATGTTTAAACAACTGTCATATTGAGTGTGGCAGTTATACTGTCATTATGAGTAAAACTTTTTTTTTGTATTTGTAAACCTTACCAAAATACCTGATTCTGGTTAAACCCACATCGATACAATATTACAGTAATTTTTAGACATAAAGCATGTTTGGTTTTGGAGTTATGTTTATATAACTTTCATATTTAGTATGAAAGTTATACCATCATATTGAGTAAAAAACAACAAATATTTTGTATCTTTACAAACCTTACAAAATATTGTTTTCCAGTAAAATTCACAAATATACCTTTCTCTAGGCATTATTAGTCATTTTGCATTTGTGTTTTAGGAGTTATTAGGAGTAATTAACTGTCATATTGAGTGTGGCAGTTATACTGTCACTATGAGCAAAACATAATTTTTGTATTCGTAAACCTTACCAAAATACCTGATTCTGATAAAACTCACATATATTCAATATTACAGGCATTTAAACGGATTGCATATTTGGTTTTGGAGTTGTGTTTTTTTAACTTTCATATATAGTATGACAGCTATACTGTTAAATTGTGTAAAAAAAAAAAAAACTAACTCGTGTCTGTACCAAAATACCTGATTCTGGTAAAACTCATATAGATTCAATATTACAGGCAGTTTAAGACGGATTGCAAGTTTGGTTTAGGAGTTTGTTTTTGGAATTATGTTTATATTAATTTTATAATTAGTATGACAGCTGTACTGTTAAAGTGTGTAAAAAAATAATAAAAAATAACTCGTGTCTTTACCAAAATACCTGAATCTGATAAAACTCTCATATATTCAATATTACAGGCATTTTTAGACGGATTGCATATTTGGTTTTGGAATTATGTTTATATAACTTTCATATATAGTATGACAGCTAAACTGTTAAATTGTGTTAAAAAAAAAACTAACTTGTGTCTTTACAAACCTTACAAAATATATTTTCCAGTAAATCTCACAAAGATACATTCCTCAAGGCATTATTAGCTATTTTGTCAGTATACTGTCATTATGAGTAAAACTAATATTTTTATTTGTAAACTTTACAAAAACAACTGATTATAGTAAAACTCACATGGATACAAAATTATAAGCATTTTTAAACACAATGCATGTTTGGTGGCAGTCAATGTGGCAGTTATACTGTCATTATGAGTAAAACCTAATTTTTGTAATTGTACACCTTACCAAATTACCTGATTCTGGTGAAACTCACATAGATACAATATTACAGGCATTTTTAGACATAATGCATGTTCAGTTTTGGAGTTATGTTTATATAACTTTCATATTTGGTATGACAGTTACTCTGTCATATTGAATTAAAAAAACTTATTTGCCTCTTTGCAAAACTTACAAAAGATAATCTTTTTCTTCAGGTATTATTAGACATGTTGCATGTTTGGTGTAGGAATTATGTTGAAAACTTTTTTATTGCTTATTTCGCATTATCTCAGGATTTTAAGAACATTATTGTCTTAATGAGTAAAAAAAACTACTTTTTGTGTTTGTAAGCCTTAAAATAGCATATGTTTCGAGTAAAACTCACAAAGATGCACTGTTTTAGGCTTTATTAGCCTTTTTGCATGTGTGGTTAGGAAGTTATGTTTAAATAACTGTCAAATTGAATGTAGCAGTTATCTGTCATTATGAGTAAACCCCTAATTTATGTAATTTTTACTTTACCAAATTAACTGATTCTTTTAAAACTCCCATAGATACAATATTTTAGGCGTTTTTAGACATAATGCATGTATAATTTTGGAGTTATGTTTATATAACCTTTATATTTAGTATGGCAGTTATACTGTCATATTGAATAAAAAAAAAACTAACTTACGTCAAGGCAAAACTTACAAAAGATATTTTTTCAAGTGAAACTAACAAGGATACATGTATCTAGGCGTTATTAGACAAGTTGCATGTTTGGTGTAGGAATTATGATGAAAAACATTTTTATTGCTTATTTCGCATTATCTCAGGATTTTAAGAACATTACTGTCATAATGAGTAAAAAACTACTTTTTGTGTTTGCAAGCCTTAAAAAAGCATATGTTTCGAGTAAAACTCACAAGGATGCATTGTTTTAGGCTTTATTAGCCTATTTTGCATGTGTGGTTAGAAGTTGTTTAAATAACTGTCAAATTGAATGTAGCAGTCAAACATAATTCCAAAACCAAATATGCAATCCGTCTAAAAATGCCTGTAATATTGAATATATGTGAGTTTTATCAGATTCAGGTATTTTGGTAAGGTTTACGAATACAAAAATTAGGTTTTACTCATAGTGACAATATAACTGCCACACTCAATATGACAGTTAATTAAACATAACTCTTAAAACACAAATGCAAAATGACTAATAATGCCTAGAGAAATGTATATTTGTGAATTTTACTGGAAAACAATATTTTGTATTATTTGTAAAGATACAAATTAGTTGTATTTTTTACTCAATATGATGGAATACTGTCATACTAAATATGAAAGTTATATAAACATAACTCCAAAACCAAACATGCTTTATGTCAAAAAATTCCTGTTACTTTGTATCGGTGTGGGTTTTACCAGAATCAGGTATTTTGGTAAGGTTTACAAATACAAAAAATAGGTTTTTATTTATAATGACACACAAAACAATAACTGCCACACTCAATATGACAGTTATTTAAACATAACTCCTAAACCAAACATGTATTATGTCTAAAAATGCCTGCAATATTGTATCTATGTGATTTTTACCAGAATAAGGTATTTTTGGTAAGGTATACAAATACAAAAATTAGGTTTTAGTCACTATGACAGTATACTGTCACATTCAATCTGACAGTTATTTAAACATACTGTAACTCCTAAACAACAAATACAAAATGGCTAATAATGCCTGGAGAAATGTATCTTTTTGAGATTTCCTGGAAAAATTTTTTTTTTTATAAGGTTTGTAAAGACACAAGTTAGTATTTTTTACTTAATATGACAGTATAACTGTCATACTAAATATGAAAGTTAAATAAACATAACTCCAAAACCAAACTTGCAATACGTCTAAAAATGCCTGTAATATTGAATCTATGTGAGTTTTACCAGAATCAGGTATTTAGGTAAGGTTTACAAATACAAAAATTGGGTTTTACTCATAATGACAGTATAACTGCCATATTCAAAATAACAGTAATTTAAACACAAATCCTAAACCAAACATGCTAAATAGCTAATAATGCCTGGAGAAATGTATCTTTGTGAGTTTTACTAGACAAAAATATTTTGTAAGGTTTGTAAAGACAAAAGTTTTTTTTTTTTTTACTCAATATGATGGTATAACTGTCTAACTAAATTTAAACGTAATATGAACATAATTCCAAAACCAAACTTCTTAACCAAACTTGCAATCCGTCTTAAACTGCCTGTAATATTGAATCTATATGAGTTTTACCAGAATCAGGTATTTTGGTAAGGTTTACAAATACAAAACTGGGGTTTTACTCATAATGACAGTATAACTGCATTATTTGATACGACAGTTATTTAAACATAACTCCTAAACCAAACATGATAAATGCTAATAATGCCTGGAAAAATGTATATAAACATAACTCCAAAACCAAACATACATTATGTCCAAAAATGCCTGTAATATTGTATCTATGTGAGGTTTACCAGAATCAGGTATTTTGGTAAGGTTTATAAATACAAAATTTAGGTTTTACACATAATGACACTGTAACTGCCATGTTCAAAATAACAGTTATTTAAACATAACTCCTGAACCGAACATGCTAAATGGCTATTAATGCCTGGAGAAATGTATACAAACATAACTCCAAAACCAAACATGCATTATGTCTTAAAATGCCTTTAGTATTGTATTTATGTGAGTTTTACCAGAATCAGGTAAGGTTTACATATACACAAATTTGGTTTTACTCATAATGACAGTATAACTGCCACAATTAATATGACAGTTATGTAAACATAACTCCTGTACCACACATGCAAAATGGTTAATAATGCCTTGAGAAATGTATCTTTGTGAGTTTTACTGGAAAAAACGAAATTGTAAGGTTTATAAAGACACACGTTCAATTTTTTACTCAATATGATGATATAACTGTCATACTAAATATGAAAGTTATATAAACATAACTCCAAAACCAATGAATCTATGTTCGTTTTACTAGAATCAGGTATTTTGGTAAGGTTTACAAAAAAAAGAAAAAAGGTTTTACTCATAATGACAGTATAACTGCCACATTCAATATGACAGTTATGTAAACATAACTCCTAAACCACACATGCAAAATGGTTAATAATGCCTGGAGAAATGTATCTTTTTAAGTTTTACAGTGAAAAAAATATATTTTGTAAGGTTTGTAAGGACTGCGATGAGGTGGCGACTTGTCCAGGGTGTACGCCGCCTTCCGCCCGATCGTAGCTGAGATAGGCTCCAGCGCCCCTCGCGACCCCAAAGGGAATAAGCGATAGAAAATAGATGGATGGATGGGTTTGTAAAGACACAAGTTATTTTTTTTTTACTCAATATGACATATGACATACTAAATGTAAAAAAATTATAAACATAACTCCAAAACCAAACATGCATTATGTCTAAAAATGCCTGTAATATTGTATTCATGTGAGTTTAACTAGAATCAGTTGTTTTTGTAAGGTTTGCAAATTCAAAATATTGGTTTTACTCACTATGACAGTATACTGTCACATTCAATCTGACAGTTATTTAAACATAACTCCTAAACCAAACATGTTTTATGTCTAAAAAATCCTGTATTATTGTATCTATATGAGTTTTACCAGAATCAGGTATTTTGGTAAGGTTTACAAAAACAAAATATAGGTTTTACTCATAATGACAATATAATTACCACACTCCACATGACAGTTATTTATAGATAATTCCTAAACCAAACATGATACATGGCTAATAATGCCTGGAGAAATGTATATTTGTGATTTTTCCTAGAAAAAAAATATTTTGTAAGGTTTGTAAAGACAAAAGTTAGTTCTTTTTTACTCAATATGATGGTATAACTGTCACACTAAATATGAAAGTTATATAAACATAATTCCAAAACTAAACTATGAAACCAAACTTTCAATATGTCTTAAACTGCCTGTAATATTGAATCTATGTGAGTTTTACCAGAATCAGGTATTTTGGTAAGGTTGACAAATACAAAAATTAGGTTTTACTCATAATGACAGTATAACTGCCACATTGACTGCCACCAAACATGCATTATGTCTAAAAATGCTTATAATTTTGTATCCATGTGAGTTTTACTAGAATCAGTTGTTTTTGTAAGGTTTACAAATACAAAATATTAGTTTTACTCATAATGACAGTATACTGTCACAATTAATCCGACAAAATGGCTAATAATGCCTTGAGGAATGTATCTTTGTGAGTTTTACTGGAAAAAATATTTTGTAAGGTTTGTAAAGACACAAGTTAGTTTTTTTTTTACACAATTTAACAGTATAGCTGTCATACTATATATGAAAGTTATATAAACATAATTCCAAAACCAAATATGCAATCCATCTAAAAATGCCTGTAATATTGAATATATGTGGGTTTTACCAGAATCAGGTATTTTGGTAAGGTTTACAAATACAAAAAATAGGTTTTACTCATAATGACAGTATAACTGCCACACTCAATATGACAGTTATTTAAACATAACTTCTAAACCAAACATGATAAATGACTAATTTTGCCTGGAGAAATTTATCTTTGTGAGTTTTACTGGGGGAAAAAAATTGTAAGGTTTATAAAGACACAAGTTATTTTTTTTTTTACTCAATATGATGGTATAACTGTCATACTAAATATAAAAGTAATATAAACATCATTCCAAAACCAAACTCCTGTAATGTTGAATCTATATGAGTTTTACCAGAATCAGGTATTTTGGTAAGGTTTACAAATACAAAAATTAGGTTTTACTCATAATGACAGTACAACTGCCACCCTCAATATGACGGTTATGTTAACATAACTCCTAAACACACATGCAAAATGGCTAATAATGCCTGGAGAAATGTATCTTTGTGAGTTTTACAGGAAAAAATATATTTTGTAAGGTTTGATAAGACAAAAAATAGGATTTTTTATTCAATATGTTTGTAATACTGTCATAATAAATGTAAAAGTTATATAAACATAACTCCAATACCAAACATGCAATCCGTCTAAAAATGCCTGTAATATTGAATCTATGTGAGTTTTACTAGAATCAGGTATTTTGTTAATGTTTACAAATACAAAAAATAGGTTTTACTCACTATGACAGTAAACTGTCACATTCAATCTGACTGTTATTTAAACACAAATTCTTAACCACAAATGCAAAATGGCTAATAATAACTGGAGAGATGTATTTTTGTGAGTTTTACTGGAAAAAAAATATTTTGTAAGGTTTGTATAGACACAATTTAGTTGTGTCTATACATCATATATATATGATGGGAACATGCTTTATGTCTAAAAAAAAATCCTGTAATATTTTATCCATGTGAGTTTTATCAGAATCAGTTATTTTGGTAATTTTACAAATACAAAAAATAGGTTTTACTCATAATGACAGTATATCTGCCACACTCAATATGACAGTTATTTAAACATAACTCTAAACCAAACATGGTTAATGGCTAATAATGCCTGGAGAAATGTATCTTTGTGAATTTTACTAGAAAAAAATATTTTGTAAGGTTTGTAAAGACAAAAGTTTTTTGTTTTTTTTAACTGAATATGATGGTATAACTGTCAAACTAAATATACTTAAATATACTATAATTCCAAAACAAACTCCTAAACCAAACTTGCAATCCGTCTTAAACTGCCTGTAATATTGAATCTACATGAGTTTTACCAGAATCAGGTATTTTGGTAAGGTGTACAAATACAAAACTTGGGTTTTACTCATAATGACAGTATAACTGCATTATTTGATATGACAGTTATTTAAACATAACTCCTAAACCAAACATGATAAATGGCTAATAATGCCTGGAAAAATGTATATAAACGTAACTCCAAAACCAAACATGCATGATGTCTAAAAATGCCTGTAATATTGTATCTATGTGAGTTTTACCAGAATCAGGTATTTTGGTAAGGTTTATAATTACAAAAATTAGGTTTTACTCATAATGACAGTATAACTGCCACCCTTAATATGATGGTTATGTAAACATAACTCCTAAACCACACATGCAAAATGGCTAATAATGCCTGGAGAAATGTATCTTTGTGAGTTTCACAGGAAAACATTTTTTTGTAAGGTTTGTAAAGACACAAGTTATAACTGTCATAATAAATGTAAAAGTTATATAAACAGAACTCTAATACCAAACATGCAATCAGTCTAAAAATGCCTGTAATTTTGAATCTATGTGAGTTTTACTAAAATCAGGTATTTTGTTAAGGTTTACAAATAAAAAATTAGGTTTTACTCACTGTGACAGTATACTGTCACATTCAATCTGACTGTTATTTAAACATATATTCTAAACCACAGATGCAAAATGGCTAATATTAACTGTAGAAATGTATTTTTGTGAGTTTAACTGGAAAAAAAAATATTTTGTAAGGTTTGTATAGACACAAGTTAGTTTTTTTTACTCAATATGATGGAAAAATGCTTTATGTCTAAAAAAATCCTGTAATATTTTATCTATGTGAGTTTTATCAGAATCAGTTATTTTGGTAATTTTACAAATACTGCCACACTCAATATGACAGTTATTTAAACATAACTCTAAACCAAACATGATTAATGGCTAATAATGCCTGGAGAAATGTATCTTTGTGAGTTTTACTGGAAAAAAATATTTTTTAAGGTTTATAAAGACACAAGTTAGTTTTTTTTTTACTCAATATGACAGTATAACTGTAATACTAAATGTAAAAAATATATAAACATAACTCCAAAACCAAACATGCATTATGTTTAAAAATGCCTGTAATTTTGTTTCCATGCGAGTTTTACTAAAATCAATTATTGTAGTAAGGTTTGCAAATACAAAATATTGGTTTTACTCAACCATGATAGTATACTGTCACATTCAATTTGACAGTTATTTAATCATAACTACCAAACCACACATGCAAAATGGCGATAATGCCTGGAGAAATGTATCTTTGTGAGATTACTGGAAAAAAATATTTTGTAAGGTTTGTAAAGAAACAATTTAGTCTTTTTTTTACTTAACATGATGAGGTGGCGACTTTTCCAGGGTGTACCCCGCCTTCCGCCCGATTATAGCTGAGATAGGTTCCAGCACCTCCCGTGACCCCGAATGGAATAAGCGGTAGAAAATGGATGAATGGATGGACAGTATAACTGTCATACTAAATGTAAAAGTAGTATAAACATAACTAAAAAACCAAACATGCATTATGTCTAAAAATGCCTGTAATATTGTATCCATGTGAGTTTTACTAGAATCAGTTGTTTTTGTAAGTTTTGCAAATACAAAATATTGGTTTTACTCACTATGACAATATACTGTCACATTCAATCTGACAGCTATTTAAACATAACTCCTAAACCACACATGCAAAATGACTAATAATGCCTGGAAAAATGTATCTCTGTGAATTGTACTGAAAAAAATATATTTTGTAAGGTTTGTAAAATTACAAGTTTGTTATTTTATATTTAATTTGACAGTATAACTGTCATACTGAAGATGAAAGTTATATATACATAACTCCAAAACCAAACTTGCAATCCGTCTAAAAATGCCTGTAATATTGAATCTATGTGAGTTTTACCAAAATCAGGTATTTTGGTAAGGTTTACAAATACAAAAATTAGGTTTTACTCATAATGACAGTATAACTGCCACACTCAATATGACAGTTGTTTAAACATAACTCCTAAAAAACAAATGCAAAATTACTAATAATGCCTGGAAAAATGCATTTTTCTGAATTTTAATGGAAAAAAAATTATTTGTATGGTTTGTAAAGACACAAATTAGTTTTTTTTACGCAATATGATGGTATAACTGTCATACTAAATATGAAAGTTATTTAAACATAACTCCAAAACCAAACATGTTTTATGTCTAAAAAATCCTGTAATATTGTATCTATATGAGTTTTACCAGAATCAGGAATTTTGGTAAGGTGTACAAATACAAAAATTAGGTTTTACTCACTATGACAGTATACTGTCACATCCTATCTGCCTGTTATTTAAACATAAATTCTAAACCACAGATGCAAAATGGCTAATAATGCCTGGAGAAATGTATTTTTGTGAGTTTTACCGGGAAAAAATATTTTGTAAGGTTTGTATAAACATAAGTTAGTTTTTTTTTACTCAATATGATAGTATAACTGTCTTACTAAATTTGAAAGTTATATAAACATAACTCCAAAACCAATCTTGCAATCTGTCTAAAAATGTCTGTAATATTGAATATACGTGATTTTTACCAGAATCAGGTATTTTGGTAAGGATTACAAATAAAATAATTAGGTTTTACTCATAATGACAGATAACTGCCACATTCGAAATGACATAACTCCTAAACAAAACATGCTAAATGGCTAATAATGCCTGAAGAAAGGTATCTTTGTGAGTTTTACTGGAAAAAAAAAATGGTAAGGTTTGTAAAGACACAAGTTTTTTAACTTAAAAGGACAGTATAACTGTCATACTAAATGGAAAAGTTATATAAACATAACTCCAAAACCAAACATGCATTTTGTCTAAAAATGCCTGAAATGATGTCTCCACGTGAGTTTTACTAGAATCAGTTGTTTTTGTAAGTTTTGCAAATACAAAATATTGGTTTTACTCACTATGACAGTATACTGTCACATTCAATCTGACAGTTATTTAAACATAACTCCTAAACCACACATTCAAAATGACTAATAATGCCTGGAGAAATGTATCTCTTTGAATTTTTCTGGAAAAAAATATTTTGTAATGTTTGTTATAACACAAGTTTTTGTTTTTTTTTACTCAATATGACAGCAGTATACTGTCATAGTGAGTAAAACCAATATTTTGTATTTGCAAACCTTACAAAAACAACTGATTCTAGTAAAACTCACATGGATACAAAATTACAGGCATTTTTAGATATCATGCATGTTTGGTGGCAGTCAATGTGGCAGTTATACTGTCATTATGAGAAAAACCTATTTTTTGTATTTTTCAACCTTACCAAAATACCTGATTCTGGTAAAACTCACATAGATACAATACTAAAGGCATTTTTAGACATAATGCATGTTTGGTTTTGGAGTTATGTTTGTATACATTTCTCCAGGCATTAATAGCCATTTAGCATGTTTGGTTCAGGAGTTATGTTTAAATAACTGTCATATCAAATAATGCAGTTATACTGTCATGAGTAAAACCCAAGTTTTGTATTTGTAAACCTTACCAAAATACCTGATTCTGGTCAAACTTATATAGATTCAATATTACAGGCAGTTTAAGACCGATTGCAAGTTTGGTTTAGGAGTTGGGTTTTGGAATTATGTTTATATTACTTTTATATTTAGTTTGACAGTTATACCATCATATTGAGTAAAAAAATAACTTTTTTCTTTACAAACCTTACAAAATATTTTTTCTAGTATAACTCACAAGGATGCATTTCTCCAGGTCATATTGAGTGTGGCAGATATACTGTCATTATGAGTAAAACCTATTTTTTGTATTTGTAAAATTACCAAAATAACTGATTCTGATAAAACTCACATGGATAAAATATTACAGGATTTTTTTTAGACATAAAGCATGTTTGCATCATATTGAGTAAAAAAAACTAACTTGTGTCCATACAAACCTTACAAAATATTTTTTTTATCAGTAAAACTCACAAAAATACATTTCTCCAGTTATTATTAGCCATTTTGCATCTGTGGTTTAGAATTTGTGTTTAAATGAAAGTCAGATTGAATGTGACAGTATACTGTCATAGTGAGTAAAACCTACATTTTGTATTTGTAAACCTTAACAAAATACCTGATTCTAGTAAAACTCACATTGATTCAATGTTACAGGCATTTGAGACGGATTGCATGTTTGGTATTGGAGTTATGTTTATATAACTTTTACATTTATTTTGACAGTCATACAAACATATTGAATAAAAAAACCTATTTTGTGTCTTATCAAACCTTACAAAATATTGTTTTTCCTGTAAAACTCACAAAGATACATTTCTCCAGGCATTATTAGCCATTTTGCATGTGTGGTTTAGGAGTTATGTTAAAATACATAAAACTCATATAGATACAATATTACAGGAATTTTTAGACATAAAACATGTTTGTTTTGGAATTATGTTTATATAACTTTCATTTTTAGTAACACAGTTATACCATCATATTGAGTAAAAAAAAAAATTAACTTTTGTCTTTACAAACCTTACAAAATATTTTTTTCTAGAAAAAAATCACAAAGATACATTTCTCCAGGCATTATTAGCCATGTATCATGTTTGGTTTAGGAATTATATTTAAATAGCTGTCATAATGAGTGTGGCAGTTATATTGTCATTATGAGTAAAACCAATTTTTTGTATTTGTAAACCTTACCAAAATACCTGATTCTGGTAAAACTCATATCGATACAATACTACAGGAATTTTCAGACATAAAACATGTTTGGTTTAGGAGTTATGTTTAAATAACTCTCAGATTGAATGTGACAGTATACTGTCATAGTGAGTTAAACCAATATTTTGTATTTGCAAACCTTACAAAAACAACTGATTCTAGTTAAATTCACATGATTACAATATTACAGGCATTTTTAGACATAATGCATGTTTGGTTTTGGAGTTATGTTTATAATTTTTTTACATTTAGTATGACAATCTTACTGTCATATTGAGTAAGAAAAAAATAACTTGTGTCTTTACAAACCCATCCATCCATCCATTTTCTACCGCTTATTTTCTTTGGGGTCGCGGGGGGCGCTGGAGCCTATCTCAGCTACAATCGGGCGGAAGGCGGGTTACACCCTGGACAAGTCGCCACCTCATCGCAGTCTTTACAAACCTTACAAAATTGTTTTTTTTTTCCCTATAAAACTTAAAAAGATACATTTCTCCAGGCATTATTAACCATTTTGCATGTGTGGTTTAGGAGTTATGTTTACATAACTGTCATATTGAATGTGGCAGTATACTGTCATTATGAGTAAAACCTATTTTTTGTTTTTTTAAACCTTACCAAAATACCTGATTCTAGTAAAACGAACATAGATTCATTGGTTTTGGAGTTATGTTAATATAACTTTCATATTTAGTATGACAGTTATATCATCATATTGAGTAAAACATTTAACTTGTATCTTTATAAACCTTACAAATTCGTTTTTTCCAGTAAAACTCACAAAGATACATTTCTCCAGGCATTATTAACCATTTTGCATGTGTGGTATAGGAGTTATGTTTACATAACTGTCAAATTAAATGTGGCAGTTATACTGTCATTATGAGTAAAACGTATTTTTTGTATTTGTAAACCCTACCAAAATACCTGATTCTAGTAAAACGAACATAGATTCATTGGTTTTGGAGTTATGTTAATATAACTTTCATATTTAGTATGACAGTTTTTATATTGAGTAAAAAAAAACTAATTTGTATCTTTACAAATCTTACAAAATATTGTTTTCCAGTAAAATTCACAAATATACATCTCTCTAGGCATTATTAGTCATTTTGTATTTGTGTTTTAGGAGTTATGTTTAATTAACTGTCATATTGAGTGTAGCAGTTATATTGTCACTATGAGTAAAACCTAATTTTTGTATTCGTAAACCTTACCAAAATACCTGAATCTGATAAAACGCACATATATTCAATATTACAGGCATTTTTAGATGGATTGCATATTTGGTTTTGGAATTATGTTTATATCCATTTTCTACCGCTTATTCCCTTTGGGGTCGCGGGGGGCGCTGGAGCCTATCTCAGCTACAATCGGGCGGAAGGCGGGGTACACCCTGGACAAGTCGCTATCTCATCGCAGTCATTACAAACCTTACAAAATTGTTTTTTTTCCCTGTAAAACTTAAAAAGATACATTTCTCCAGGCATTATTAACCATTTTGCATTTGTGGTATAGGAGTTATGTTTACATAACTGTCATATTAAATGTGGCAGTTATACTGCATCATGAGTAAAACCAAATTTGTGTATATGTAAACCTTACCAAAATACCTGATCCTGGTAAAACTCACATTGATACAATATTAGAGGCATTTTTAGACGAATTGCAAGTTGGTTTTGGAGTTATGTTTATTTAACTTTCATATTTAGTATGCCAGTTATACTGTCATATTAAGTAAAAAACTAACGTGTGTCTTTACAAATCTTACAAATTTATTTCATTGTTCCAGGAAAACTCACAAAGAAACATTGCTGCAGGCATTATTAGCCATTTTGCATTTGTGGTTTAGGAATTATGTTTAAATACCTGTCATGTTAAATGTGGCAGTTATATTGTCATTATGAGTAAAACCTATTTTTTGTATTTGTAAACCTTACCAAAATACCTGATTCTGGTAAAACTCACATTCAATATTACAGGCATTTTTAGACGGATTGCAAGTTTGGTTTTAGAGTTATGTGTATATAAATGTCATATTTAGTATGACAGTTATACTGTCAAATTGAGTAAAAAATAACAAACTTGTAATTTTACAAACCTTACAAAATATTTGTTTCCAGTAAAATTCACAGAGATACATTTTTCCAGGCATTATTAGTCATTTTGCATGTGTGGTTTAGGAGTTATGTTTAAATAGCTGTCAGATTGAATGTGACAGTATACTGTCATAGTGAGTAAAACCAATATTTTGTATTAGCAAAACTTACAAAAACAACTGACTCTAGTAAAACTCACATGGATACAATATTACAGGCATTTTTAGACATAATGCATGTTTGGTTTTGGAGTTATGTTTGTACTACTTTTACATTTAGAGTGACAGTTATACTGTCCATCCATCCATCCATTTTCTACCGCTTATTCCCTTCGGGGTCGCGGGGGGCGCTGGAGCCTATCACAGCTACAATCGGGCGGAAGGCGGCGTACACCCTGGAAAAGTCGCCATCTTATCATATTATGTAAAAAAAACTAAATTGTTTCTTTACATACCTTACAAAATATGTTTTTCCAGTAATCTCACAAAGATACATTTCTCCAGGCATTATAACCATTTTGCATGTGTGGTTTGGTAGTTATGTTTAAATAACTGTCAAATTGAATGTGACAGTATACTATCATGGTGAGTAAAACCAATATTTTGTAATTGCAAACCTTACTACACAAATTGATTTTAGTAAAACTCGCATGGATACAAAATTACAGGCATTTTTGAACATAATGCATGTTTGGTTTTGGTTATGTTTATATATTTTTTTACATTTAGTATTACAGTTATACTGTCCTATTGAGTAAAAAAAACTAACTTGTGTCTTTATAAACCTTAAAAAAAAATGTTTTCCACTAAAACTCACAAAGATACATTTCTCCAGGCATTATTAGCCATTAACCATGTTTGGTTTAGAGTTATGTTTAAATAACTGTCATATTGAGTGTGGCAGATATACTGTCATTATGAGTAAAACCTATTTTTTGTATTTGTAAAATTACCAAAATAACTGATTCTGATAAAACACACATGGATAAAATATTACAGGATTTTTTAGACATAAAGCATGTTTGCATCATATTGAGTAAAAAAAACTCAAAAAACTAACTTACAAACCTTACAAAATATTTTTTTTCCAGTAAAATTCACAAAAATACATTTCAGTTATTATTAGCCATTTTGCATCTGTGGTTTAGAATTTGTGTTTAAATAACAGTCAGATTGAATGTGACAGTATACTGTCATAGTGAGTAAAACCTAATTTTTGTATTTGTAAACCTTAACAAAATACCTGATTCTAGTAAAACTCACATAGATTCAATATTACAGGCATTTTTAGACGGATTGCATGTTTGGTATTGGAGTTATATTTATATAACTTTTACATTTATTATGACAGTTATACAAACATTTGAATAAACAAAACTATTTTGTGGCTTATCAAACCTTACAAAATATTGTTTTTCCTGTAAAACTCACAAAGATACATTTCTCCAGGCATTATTAGCCATTTTGCATGTGTGGTTTAGGAGTTATGTTAACATAACCGTCATATTGAGGGTGGCAGTTATACTGTCATTATGAGTAAAACCTAATTTTTGTATTTATAAACCTTACCAAAATTCCTGATTCTGGTAAAACTCACATAGATACAATATTACAGGAAGTTTAAGACGGATTGCAAGTTTGGTTGAGGAGTTTGGTTTTGGAATGTGTAAATTACTTTTATATTTAGTTTGACAGTATACCATCATATTGAGTAAAAAAAAAAACTTTTGTCTTTACAAACCTTACAAAATATTTTTTTCTAGTAAAACTCACAAAGATACATTTCTCCATGCATTATTAGCTATTTAGCATGTTTGGTTTAGGAGTTATGTTTAAATAACTGTTATTTTGAACATGGCAGTTATACTGTCATTATGAGTAAAACCCAATTTTTGTATTTGTAAACCTTACCTGAATCTTGGAAAACTCACATATATTCAATATTACAGGCATTTTTAGACGTATTACAAGTTTAGTTTTGGAGTTATGTTTATTTAACTTTCATATTTAGTATGACATCATGACTGTCATATTAAGTAAAAAAACTAACTTGTTTCTTTACAAAACTTATAAAAAAAAAAATTTTCCAGGAAAACTCACAAATATACATTTTTCCAGGCATTATTAGCCATTTTGTATTCGTGGTTTAGGAGTTACAGTATGTTTAAATAACTGTCAGATTGAATGTGACAGTATACTGTCATAGTGAGTAAAACCTAATTTTTGTATTTGTAAACCTTACCAAAAATACCTGATTCTGGTAAAAATCACATAGATACAATATTGCAGGCATTTTTAGACATAATGCATGTTTGGGTTTGGAGTTATGTTTATACAACTTTTTTGTTTAGTATGACAGTTATACCATCATATTGAGTAAAAAAAATAAATAACTTGTGTCTTTATAAACCTTACAAAAAAAAAATTTCCCAGTAAAATTCACAAAGATACAGTTTTCAAGGCGTAATTAGCCATGTATTACTGTCATAATGAGTAAAAAAACTACTATTTGTGTTTGCAAGCCTTAAAATAGCATATGTTTCGAGTAAAACTCACAAGGATGCATTGTTTTAGGCTTTATTAGCCTATTTTGCATGTGTGGTTAGGAAGTTATGTTTAAATAACTGTCAAATTGAATGTAGCAGTTATCTGTCATTATGAAAAAAAACAATTTTTGTATTTGTAAACCTTACCAAATTACCTGATTTTGGTGTAACTCTTATAGATACAATATTTTAGGCATTTTTAGACATAATGCAGGTTCAATTTTGGAGTTATGTTTATATAACTTTCATATTTGGTATGACAGTTATACTGTCATATTGAATTAAAAAATCTAACTTGACTTTTTGCAAAACTTACAAAATATATTTTTTTATAGTAAAACTAACAAAGAGATATCTTCACGCATTATTAGACATGTTGCATGTTTGGTGTAGGAATTATGTTGAAAAACATTTTTATTGCTTATTTTGCATTATCTCAGGATTTTAAGAACATTACTGTCATAATGAGTAAAAAACTACTTTTTGTGTTTGCAAGCCTTAAAATGTTTCGAGTAAAACTCACATGGATGCATTGTTTTAGGCTTTATTAGCCCATTTTGCATGTGTGGTTAGAAGTTATGTTTAAATAACTATCAAATTGAATGTAGCAGTTATCTGTCATTATGAGTAAACCCCTAATTTATGTAATTATACACCATACCAAATGAACTGATTCTTGTAAAACTCACATAGATACAATATTTTAGGCATTTTTAGACATATGTTTATATAACTTGCATATTTGGTATGACAAATATACTTTCATATTGAATTAAAAAAACTAACTTGCCTCTTTGCAAAACTTACAAAAGGTAAGTTTCTAGTAAAACTAACAAAGATACATGTCTTCAGGCATTATTAGATATGTTGCATGTTTGGTGTAGGAATTATGTTGAAAAACATTTTTATTGCTTATTTTGCATTATCTCAGGATTTTAAGAACATTACTGTTATATGAGTAAAAAACTACTTTTTCTGTTTGAAAGCCTTAAAATAGCAAATGTTTCGAGTAAAATTCACAAGGATGCATTGTTTTAGGCTGTATTAACCTATTTGCATGTGTGATTAGGAAGTTATGTTTAAATAACAGTCAAATTGAATGTAGTTTTCATTATGAAAAATACAATTTTTGTATTTGTAAACCTTACCAAATTACCTGATTCTGGTAAAACTCCAATTGATACAATATTACAGGCATTTTTAGACATAATGCATGTTCAGTTTTGGAGTTATGTTTATATAGCTTTCATATTTGGTATGACAGTTATACTCTCATATTGAATTTAAAAAACTTATTTGCCTCTTGCAAAACTTACAAAAGATAATTTTTCTAGTAAAACTAACAAATATACATGTCTTCAGGTATTATTAGACATGTTGCATCTTTGATGTAGGAATGATGTTGAAAAACATTTGTATTGCTTATTTCGCATTATCTCAGGATTTTAAGAACATTACTGTCAAAATGAGTAAAAAACTACTTTTTGTGTTTGCAAGCCTTAAAATAGCAAATGTTTCGAGTAAAACTCACAAGGATGCATGTGGTTAGAAGTTATGTTTAAATAACTGTCAAATTGAATGTAGCAGTTATACTGTCTATATGAGTTAACCCCTATATTATGTAATTGTAAACCTTACCAAATTAACTGATTCTTGTATAACTCACATAGATACAATATTTTAGGCATTTTTAGACATAATGCAAGTTCAATTTTGGAGTTATCTTTATATAACTTTCATATTTGGTATGACAGTTATACTGTCATATTGAATGAAAAAAACTAACTTGCCTCTTTGCAAAACTTACAAAAGATATTTTTTCTAGTAAAACTAACAAAGATACATGTCTTCAGGCATTATTAGACATGTTGCATGTTTGATGTAGGAATTATGTTGAAAAACATATTTATTGCTTATTTCGCATTATCTCAGGATTTTAAGAACATTACTGTCATAATAAGTAAAAAACTACTTTTTGTGTTTGCAAACTTTAAAATAGCAAATGTTTCGAATAAAACTCACAAAGATGCATTGTTTTAGGCTTTAATAACCTATTTGCATGTGTGATTAGGAAGTTATGTTTAAATAACAGTCAAATTGAATGTAGCAGTTATAATGTCATTATGAAAAAAAACAATTTTTGTATTTGTAAACCTCACCAAATTACCTGATTCTGGTAAAACTCCAATAGATACAATAATACAGGCATTTTTAGACATAATGCATGTACAGTTTTGGAGTTATGTTTATATAGCTTTCATATTTGGTATGACAGTTTTACTCTCATATTGAATTAAAAAAAACTTATTTGCCTCTTGCAAAACTTACAAAAGATATTTTTTCTAGTAAAACTAACAAAGATACATGTCTTCAGGTATTATTAGACATGTTGCATGTTTGGTGTAGGAATTATTGTTGAAAAACTTTTTTATTGCTTATTTCGCATTATCTCAGGATTTTAAGAACATTACTGTCATAATGAGTAAAAAAACTTCTTTTTGTGTTTGCAAACTTTAAAATAGCAAATGTTTCGAGTAAAACTCACAAGGATGCATTGTTTTAGGTTTTATTAACCTATTTGCATGTGTGATTAGGAAGTTTTGATTAAATAACAGTCAAATTGAATGTAGCAGTTCTACTGTCATTATGAAAAAAAAACAATTTTTGTATTTGTAAACCTTACCAAATTACATGATTCTGGTGTAACTCACATTTATGCAACATTTTAGGCATTTTTAGACATAATGCATGTTCAATTATGGAATTATGTTTATATATATTTCATATTTGGTATGACAGTTATACTGTCATAATAAATAAAATAAAAACTAACTTGCCTCTTTGCAAAACTTACAAAATATAATTTTTCTAGTAAAACTAACAAAGATACATATCTTCACGTATTATTAGACATGTTGCATGTTTGGCGTAGGAATTATGTTGAAAAACATTTTTATTGCTTATTTCGCATTATCTCAGGATTTAAAGAACATTACTGTCATAAAGAGTAAATAACTACTTTTTGTGTTTGCAAGCCTTAAAATAGCATATATGTTTAGAGTAAAACTCACATGGATGCATTATTTTAGGGTTTATTAGCTTATTTTGCATGTGTGGTTAGAAGTTATGTTTAAATAACTGTCAAATTGAATGTAGCAGTATACTGTCATTATGAGTAAACCCCTAATTCATGTAATTGTACACCTTACCAAATTAACTGCTTCTTGTATAACTCACATAGATACAATATTTTAGGCATTTTTAGACACAATGCAAGTTCAATTTTGGAGTTATGTTTTTATAACTTTCATATTTGGTATGACAGTTAAACTGTCATATTGAATTGAAAAAACTAACTTGCCTCTTTGCAAAACTTACAAAAGATATTTTTTCTAGTAAAACTAACAAAGATACATGTCTTCAGGCATTATTAGACATGTTGAATGTTTGATGTAGGAATTATGTTGAAAAACATTTTTATTGCTTATTTCGCATTATCTCAGGATTTTAAGAACATTACTGTCATAATGAGTAAAAATCAACTTTTTGTGTTTGCAAACTTTAAAATAGCAAATGTTTCGAGTAAAACTCACAAGGATATGCATTGTTTTAGGCTTTATTAACCTATTTGCATGTGTGATTAGGAAGTTATGTTTAAATAACAGTCAAATTGAATGTAGCAGTTATACTGTCATTATGAAAAAAAAACAATTTTTTTTATTTGTAAACCTCACCAAATTACCTGATTCTGGTAAAACTCCAATAGATACAATATTACAGGCATTTTTAGACATAATGCATGTTCAGTTTTGGAGTTATGTTTATATAGCTTTCATATTTGGTATGACAGTTATACTCTCATATTGAATTAAAAAAAACTTATTTGCCTCTTGCAAAACTTACAAAAGATATTTTTTCTAGTAAAACTAACAAAGATACATGTCTTCAGGTATTATTAGACATGTTGCATGTTTGGTGTAGGAATTATGTTGAAAAACTTTTTTATTGCTTATTTCGCATTATCTCCGGATTTTAAGAACATTACTGTCATAATGAGTAAAAAAACTACTTTTTGTATTTGCAAACTTAAAAATAGCAAATGTTTCGAGTAAAACTCACAAGGATGCATTGTTTTAGGTTTTATTAACCTATTTGCATGTGTGATTAGGAAGTTTTGATTAAATAACAGTCAAATTGAATGTAGCAGTTATACTGTCATTATGAAAAAAAAAGGACTTTTGTATTTGTAAACCTTACCAAATTACATGATTCTGGTGTAACTCACATTTATGCAATATTTTAGGCATTTTTAGACATAATGCATGTTCAATTATGGAATTATGTTTATATATATTTCATATTTGGTATGACAGTTATACTGTCATATTAAATGAAAAAAAAACTAACTTGCCTCTTTGCAAAACTTACAAAATATAATTTTTCTAGTAAAACTAACAAAGATACATATCTTCACGTATTATTAGACATGTTGCATGTTTGTCGTAGGAATTATGTTGAAAAACATTTTTATTGCTTATTTCGCATTATCTCAGGATTTAAAGAACATTACTGTCATAATGAGTAAAAAACTACTTTTTGTGTTTGCAAGCCTTAAAATAGCATATGTTTAGAGTAAAACTCACATGGATGCATTGTTTTAGGCTTTAATAGCCTATTTTGCATGTGTGGTTAGAAGTTATGTTTAAATAACTGTCAAATTGAATGTAGCAGTATACTGTCATTATGAGTAAACCCCTAATTTATGTAATTGTACACCTTACCAAATTAACTGATTCTTGTATAACTCACATAGATACAATATTTTAGGCATTTTTAGACACAATGCAAGTTCAATTTTGGAGTTATGTTTATATAACTTTCATATATGGTATGACAGTTATACTGTCATATTGAATTGAAAAAACTAACTTGCCTCTTTGCAAAACTTACAAAAGATATTTTTTCTAGTAAAACTAACAAAGATACATGTCTTCAGGCATTATTAGACATCTTGAATGTTTGATGTAGGAATTATGTTGAAAAACATTTTTATTGCTTATTTCGCATTATCTCAGGATTTTAAGAACATTACTGTCATAATGAGCAAAAAACTACTTTTTGTGTTTGCAAACCTTAAAATAGCAAATGTTTCGAGTAAAACACACAAGGATGCATTGTTTTCGACTTTATTAACCTATTTGCATGTGTGATTAGGACGTTTTGAATAAATAACAGTCAAATTGAATGTAACAGTTATACTGTCATTATGAAAAAAAAAAACATTTTTGTATTTGTAAACCTTACCAAGTTACATGATTCTGGTGTAACTCACATTTATGCAATATTTTAGGCATTTTTAGACATAATGCATGTTCAATTATGGAATTATGTTTATATATATTTCATATTTGGTATGACAGTTATACTGTCATATTAAATTAAAAAAACTGACTTGCCTCTTTGCAAAACTTACAAAATATAATTTTCTAGTAAAACTAACTAAGATACATATCTTCACGTATTATTAGACATGTTGCATGTTTGGCGTAGGAATTATGTTGAAAAACATTTTTATTGCTTATTTCGCATTATCTCAGGATTTAAAGAACAATACTGTCATAATGAGTAAAAAACTACTTTTTGTGTTTGCAAGCCTTAAAATAGCATATGTTTAGAATAAAACTCACATGGATGCATTGTTTTAGGCTTTATTAGCCTATTTTGCATGTGTGGTTAGAAGTTATGTTTAAATAACTGTCAAATTGAATGTAGCAGTATACTGTCATTTTGAGTAAACCCCTAATTTATGTAATTGTACACCTTACCAAATTAACTGATTCTTGTATAACTCACATAGATACAATATTTTAGGCATTTTTAGACTAATGCATGTTCAATTATGGAATTATGTTTATATATTTCATATTTGGTATGACAGTTATACTGTCATATTGAATTAAAAAAACTAACTTGCCTCTTTGCAAAACTTACAAAAGAAAATTTTTCTAGTAAAACTAACAAAGATACATATCTACACGCATTATTAGACATGTTGCATATTTGGTGTAGGAATTATGTTGAAAAACATTTTTATTGCTTATTTCGCATTATCTCAGGATTTTAAGAACATTACTGTCATATTCAATCTGACTATTATTTAAACATAACTCCTAAACCATGCAAGCAAAATGTCAAAAAATGCCTGGAGAAATGTATCTTTGCAAGTTTTACAGTTAAAAAAAATAGTTTTTTAAGGTTTGTAAAGACACAAGTTATCTTTTGTTTTACTCAATATGAAAGTGTAACTGTCATACTAAATATGAAAGTTGAATAAATATAACACCAAAACCAAACTTGCAATCCGTCTAAAATGCCTGTAATATTGAATATATGCGAGTTTTACCAGAATCAGTTCTTTTGGTAAGGTTTACAAATACAAAAAATAGGTTTTACTCATCATGACAGTATAACTGCCACACTCAATATGACAGTTTTTTAAACATAACTCCTAAACAAAACATGATAAATGGCTAATTATACCTGGAGAAATGTATCTTTGTGAGTTTTACTGGAAAAAAAAAAAAGTAAGGTTTATAAAGACACAAGTTATTTTTTTTACTCAATATAATGATATAACTGTCATACTAAATATGAAAGTTGTATAAACATAACTCCAAAACTAAACATGCATTATGTCTAAAAATGCCTGTATTTTTGTATCCATGCGAGTTTTAGTAAAATCAATTGTTGTAGTAAGGTTTGCAATTACAAAATATTGGTTTTACTCACCATGATAGTATACTGTCACATTCAATTGACAGTTATTTAAACATAACTACCAAACCACACATGCAAAATGGCTATAATGCCTGGAAAAATGTATCTTTGTGAGATTACTGGAAAAACATATTTTGTAAGGTTTGTAAAGAAACAATTTAGTTTTGTTTTTTTGTATTTAGAGCGACTTTTCCAGGGTGTACCCCGCCTTCCGCCCGATTGTAGCTGAGATAGGCTCCAGCGCCCCCTGCGACACCAAAAGGAGTAAGTGGTAGAGAATGGATGGATGGATGGGTTTGTAAAGACACAAGTTATTTTTTTCTTACTCAATATGACAGTAAAATTGTCATACTAAATGTAAAGAAATTATAAACCTAACTCCAAAACCAAACATGCATTATGTCTAAATATGCCTGTAATATTGTAATCATGTGAGTTTAACTAGAATCAGTTGTTTTTGTAAGGTTTGCAAATACAAAATATTGGTTTAACTCACTATGACAGTATACTGTCACATTCAATCTGACAGTTATTTAAACATAACTCCTGAACCAAACATGTTTTATGTCTAAAAATTCCTGTAATATTGTATCTATATGAGTTTTACCAGAATCAGGTAAGGTTTACAAATAAAAATATAGGTTTTACTCATAATGACAATATATCTGCCACACTCAACATGACAGTTACTTAAACATAATTCCTAAACCAAACATGATACATGGCTAATAATGCCTGGAGAAATGTATCTTTGTGATTTTCACTAAAAAAAAATATTTTTTAAGGTTTGTTAAGACAAAAGTTAGTTTTTTTCCTCAATATGATGTCATACTAAAAATGAAAATTATAAAAACATAATTCCAAAACCAAACTCCTAAACCAAACTTGCAATATGTCTTAAACTGCCTGTAATATTGAATCTATGTGAGTTTTACCAGAATCAGGTATTTGGGTAAGGTTTACAAATACAAAAATTTGGTTTTACTCATAATGACCGTATAAATGCCATATTCAAAATAACAGTTTTTTAAACATAACTCCTAAACCAAACATGCTAAATGGCTAACAATGCCTGGAGAAATGTATCTTTGTGAGTTTTACTAGAAAAAAATATTTTGTAAGGTTTGTAAAGAAAAAAGTTTTTTTTTTTTACTCAAATGATGGTATAACTGTCAAACTAAATATAAAAGCAATAATAAACATAATTCCAAAACCAAACTCCTAAACCAAACTTGCAATCCGTCTTAAACTGCTTGTAATATTGAATCTATATGAGTTTTACCAGAATCAGGTATTTTGGTAAGGTTTACAAATACAAAATTTGGGGTTTACTCATAATGACAGTATAACTGCATTAATTGATAGGACAGTTATTTAAACATAACACCTAAACCAAACATGATAATTGGCTAATAATGGCTGGAAAAATGTATATAAACATAACTCCAAAACCAAACATGCATTATGTCTAAAAATGCCTGTAATATTGTATCTATGTGAGTTTTACCAGAATCAGGTATTTTGGTAAGGTTTATAAATGCAAAATTTAGGTTTTACTCACTATGACAGTATACTGTCACATTCAATCTGACAGTTATTTAAACATACTCCTAACCACAAATACAAAATGGCTAATAATGCCTGGAGAAATGTATCTTTGTGAGTTGTCCTGGAAAAAAAATTAAAAATGTAAAAGGTTTGTAAAGAAACAAGTTAGTTTTTTTTTACTTAATATGACAGTAAAACTGTCATACTAAATATGAAAGTTAAATAAACATAAATCCAAAACCAAACTTGCAATACGTCTGAAAATGCCTTTAATATTGAATCTATGTGAGTTTTACCAGAATCAGGTATTTTGGTAAGGTTTACAAATACAAAAATTGGGTTTTACTCTTAATGACAGTATAACGGCCATATTCAAAATAACAGTTATTTAAACATAACTCCTAAACCAAACATGCTAAATAGCTAATAATGCCTGGAGAAATGTATCTTTGTGAGTTTTACTAGAAAAAAATATTTTGTAATGTTTGTAAAGACAAAAGTTTTTTTTTTTTTACTCAATATGATGGTATAACTGTCAAACTAAATATAAAAGTAATATAAACATCATTCCAAAACCAAACTCCTCAACCAAACTTGCAATCCGTCTTAAACTGCTTGTAATATTGAATCTATATGAGTTTTTACCAGAATCAGGTATTTTGGTAAGGTTTAAAAATACAAAACTTGGGTTTTACTCATAATGACAGTATAACTGCATTATTTGATATGACAGTTATTCAAACATAACTCCTAAACCAAACATGATAAATAGATAATAATGCCTGAAAAAATGTATATAAACATAACTCCAAAACCAAACATGCATTATGTCTAAAAATGCCTGTAATTTTGTATCAATGTGAGTTTTACCAGAATCAGGAATTTTGGTAAGGTTTATAAATACAAAAATTAGGTTTTACTCATAATGACAGTATAACTGCCACCCTCAAAATGACGGTTATGTTAACATAACTCCTAAACCACACATGCAAAATGGCTAATAATGCTTGGAGAAATGTATCTTTGTGAGTTTTACAGGAAAAACAATATTTTGTAAGGTTTGATAAGACACAAAATAGTTTTTTTTATTCAATATGTTTGTATAACTGTCATAAAAAATTTAAAAGTTATATAAACTTAACTCCAATACCAAACATGCAATCCGTCTAAAATGCCTGTTATATTGAATCTATGTGAGTTTTACTAGAATCAGGTATTTTGTTAAGGTTTACAAATACAAAAATTAGGTTTTACTCACTATGACAGTATACTGTCACATTCAATCTGACTGTTATTTAAACACAAATTTTAAACCACAGATGCAAAATGGCTAATAATAACTGGAAAAATGTATTTTTGTGAGTTTTACTGGAAAAAAAATATTTTGTAAGGTTTGTATTGACAAAAGTTAGTTTTTTTTACTCAATATGATGCAAACATGCTTTATGTCTAAAAAAAATCCTGTAATATTTTATCCATGTGAGTTTTATCAGAATCAGTTATTTTGGTAATTTTACAAATACAAAAAATAGGTTTTACTCATAATGACAGTATATCTGCCACACTCAATATGACATTTATTTAAACATAACTCTAAACCAAACATGGTTAATGGCTAATAATGCCTGAAGAAATGTATCTTTGTGAGTTTTACTGGAAAACATTTTTTTTAAGGTTTATAAAGACACAAGTTAGGTTTTTTTTACTCAATATGACAGTATAACTGTAATACTAAATGTAAAAAATATATAAACATAACTCCAAAACCAAACATGCATTATGTTTAAAAATGGCTGTAATTTTGTATCCATGCGAGTTTTAGTAAAATCAATTGTTGTAGTAAGGTTTGCAATTACAAAATATTGGTTTTACTCACCATGATAGTATACTGTCACATTCAATTTGACAGTTATTTAAACATAACTACCAAACCACACATGCAAAATGGCTATAATGCCTGGAGAAATGTATCTTTGTGTGATGACTGGAAAAACATATTTTGTAAGGTTTGTAAAGAAACAATTTAGATTTTTGTTTTTTTTTTTACTTAGGAGGCGACTTTTCCAGGGTGTACGCCGCCTTCCGCCCGATTGTAGCTGAGATAGGCTCCAGCGCCCCCCGCGACCCCGAAGGGAATAAGCCGTAGAAAATGGATGGATGGATGGACAGTATAACTGTCATACTAAATGTAAAAGTAGTATAAACATAACTCCAAACCAAACATGCATTATGTCTAAAAATAACTGTAATATTGTATCCATGTGAGTTTTACTAGAATCAGTTGTTTTTGTAAGATTTGCAAATACAAAATATTGGTTTTACTCACTATGAGAGTATACTGTCATATTCAATCTGACAGCTATTTAAACATAACTCCTAAACCACACATGCAAAATGACTAATAATGCCTGGAAAAATGTATCTTTGTGAATTTTACTGGAAACAAATATTTTGTAAGGTTTGTAAAATTACAAGTTTGTTATTTTTTACTCAATTTGATAGTATAACTGTCATACTAAATATGAAAGTTATATACACATAACTCTAAAACCAAATTTGCAATCCGTCTAAAAATGCCTGTAATATTGAATCTATGTGAGTTTTACCAAAATCAGGTATTTTGGTAAGGTTTACAAATACAATAATTAGGTTTTACTCATAATGACAGTATTACTGCCACAATCAAAATGACAGTTATTTAAACATAACTCCTAAACCAAACATGCTAAATGGCTAATAATGCATAGAGAAAGGAATCTTTGTGACTTTTACTGAAAAAAAAAGAATTTGTAAGGTCTATAAAGACACAAGTTAGTTTTTTTTTTTACTAAATATGATGGTTTAACTGTCATACTAAATATAAAAGTTATATAAACATAACTCCAAAACCAAACATGCATTTTGTCTGAAAATTATTGTTATATTGTATCTATGTGAGTTTAACCAGAATAAGGTATTTTGGTAAGGTTTACATATACAAAAATGAGGTTTTACTCATAATGACAGTATAACTGCCTCATTCAAAATGACAGTTATGTAAACATAACTCCTAAACCACTCATGCAAAATGGTTAATAATGCCTGAAAAAATAGGTTTTTTTATACTCAATATGACAGTAATACTGTCGTACTAAATGTGAAAGTTATATAAATATAACTCCAAAACCAAACATGCATTATGTCTAAAAATGTCTGTAATATTGTATCCATGTGAGTTTTACTAGAATAAGTTGTTTTTGTAAGTTTTGCAAATACAAATTACGGGTTTTACTCACAATGACAGTATACTGTCACATTTAATCTGACAGTTATTTAAACATAACTCCTAAACCACACATGCAAATTGGTTAATAATGCCTGGAGAAATATATCTTTGTGAGTTTTACTGGGAAAAAAAAATATTTTGTAAGGTTTGTAAAGACACAAGTTAGTTCTTTTTTACTTAATATGACAATATAAATGTCATACTTGTGTGTGAATGGGTAAATGTGGAAGTAGTGTCAAAGCGCTTTGAGTACCTTGAAGGTAGAAAAGCGCTATACAAGTACAACCCATTTATCATTATCATCTATATAAACATAACTCCAAAACCAAACATGCAATCCGTCTAAAAATGCCTGCAATATTGAATCTTTGTGAGTTTTATTAGAATCATGTATTTTGGTAAGGTTTACAAATACAAAAATTAGGTTTTACTCATAATGACGGATAACTGCCACATTCAAAATGACAGTTATTTAAACATAACTTCCTAACCACACATGCAAAATTGCTAATAATGCCTAAAACAATGCATCCTTGTGAGTTTTACTCGAACATATGCTTTTTTAAGGTTTGCAATTACAAAAAGTAGTTGTTTACTCAATATGACAGCAATGTTCTTAAAATCCTCTAATAATGCGGAAAAAGCAATACAAATGTTTTTCAACATAATTCCTAAACCAAACATGCAAAATTTCTAATAAAGCCTGTAGACATGTGACTCTGTTAGTTTTACTAGGAAAAATATATTTTGTAAGGTTTGCAAAGTTGCAAGTTAGTTTTTTTAATTCAATATGACTGTATAACTTTCATACTAAAAATGAAAGTTACATAATTCCAAAACTAAACATGCATTATGTTTAAAAATGCCTAAAATATTGTATCTATGTGAGTTTCACCAGAATCAGGTAATTTGGTAAGGTTTACAAATACAAAAATTAGATTTTACTCATAATGACAGTATAACTTCTCTAATCAATTTGACATTTATTCAAACATAACTTCCTAACCACACATGCAAAAAGGCTAATAAAGCCTAAAACAATGCATCCTTGTGAGTTTTACTCGAAACATATGCTTTTTTAAGGCTTGCAATTACAAAAAGGAGTTTTTTTGCTCAATATGACAGTGATGTTTTTAAAATCCTGATATAATGCGAAAAAAGCAATAAAATAGTTTTTCAACATAAATCCTAAACCATGTCGTAAAATGCCTACAATATTGTATCCAAGTGAGTTTTAGTAGAATCATTTGTTTTTGTAAGGTTTGCAAATACAACATTTTGGTTTTACTCACTATGACAGTATACTGTCACATTCAATCTGACTGTTATTTAAACATAACTCCTAAACCACACATACAAAATGACTAATAATGCCTGGAGAAATGTATCTTTGTGATTTTTACTGAAAAAAAAAATATATATTTTGTAAGGTTTGTAAAGACACAAGTTAGTTTTTTTTACTCAATATGACAGTATAACTGTCATACTAAATATGAAAGTTATTTAAAAATAACTCCAAAACCAAACATGCATTATGTCTAAAAATGCCTGTAATATTGTATCTATGTGAGTTTTACTACAATCAGGTATTTTGGTAAGGTTTACAAATACAAAAATAAGGTTTTACTCATAATGACAGTATAACTGCCACACTCAATATGGCAGTTATTTAAATATAACTCCTAAACCACACATGCAAAATGGCTAATAATGCTTGGAAAAATGTATATTTGTGAGTTTTACTGCAAAAAAAAAAAGTAAGGTTTGTAAAGACACAAGTTATTTTTTTTTACTCAATATGACATTATAACTGTCATACTAAATGTAAAAGTTATATAAACATAACTCCAAAACCAAACATGCATTATATCTAAAAATGCCTGTAATTTTGTATCCATGTGAGTTTTACTAGAATCAGTTGTTTTTGTAAGGTTTGCAAATACAAAAACTAAAACTTGTGTTATAACAAACCTTACAAAATATTTTTTTCCAGAAAAATTCAAAGAGATACATTTCTACAGGCATTATTAGTCATTTTGAAGGTGTGGTTTAGGAGTTATGTAACTGTAAGATTGAATGTGACAGTATACTGTCATAGTGAGTAAAACCAATATTTTGTATTTGCAAAACTTACAAAAACAACTGATTCTAGTAAAACTCACGTGGATACATCATTTCAGGCATTTTTAGACAAAATGCATGTTTGGTTTTGGAGTTATGTTTATATAACTTTTCCATTTGGTATGACAGTTATACTGTCCTTTTGAGTTAAAAAACTTGTGTCTTTACAAACCTTACAATTTTTTTTATCCAGTAAAACTCACAAAGATACATTTCTTCAGGCATTATTAGCCTTTTAGCATGTTTTGTTTAGGAGTTATGTCATTTCGAATGTGGCAGTTATCCGTCATTATGAGTAAAACCTAATTTTTTTATTTGTAATCCTTATCAAAATACCTGATTCTGGTAAAAATCACGTATATTCAATATTACAGACATTTTTAGACAGATTGCAAGATTGGTTTTGGAGTTATGTTTATATAACTTTCAAATTTAGTAAGACAGTTATACTATCATATTGAGTAAAAAAAAAACTAACTTATGTCTATACAAACCTTACAAAAAAATTTTTTCCGGTAAAACTCACAAAAATACATTTCTCCAGGCATTATTAGCCATTTTGCATCTGTGGTTTAGAATTTATGTTTAAATAACAGGCAGGTAGGATGTGACAGTATACTGTCATAGTGAGTAAAACCTAATTTTTGTATTTGTACACCTTACCAAAATACTTGATTCTGGTAAAACACATATATATACAATATTACAGGAATTTTTAGACATAAAACATGTTTGGTTTTGGAGTTATGTTTAAATAACTTTCATATTTAGTATGACAGTTATACCATCACATTGCGTAAAAAAAACTAATTTGTGTCTTTACAAACCTTACAAAATATTTTTTTCCATTAAAATTCAGAAAGATAAATTTTTCCAGGCATTATTAGTCAATTTGCATTCGTTTTTTAGGAGTTATGTTTAAACAACTGTCATATTGAGTGTGGCAGTTATACTGTCATTATGAGTAAAACCTAATTTTTGTATTTGTAAACCTTACCAAAATACCTGATTTTGGTAAAACTCACATAGATTCAATATTACAGGCATTTTTAGACGGATTGCAAGTTTGGTTTTGGAGTTATGTATATATAACTTTCATATTGAGTATGACAGTTATACTGTCAAATTGAGTAAAAAATAACAAACTTGTAATTTTACAAACCTTAAAAATATTTTTTTTCCAGTAAAATTCATAGAGATACATTTTTCCAGGCATTATTAGTCATTTTGCATGTGTGGTTTAGGAGTTATGTTTAAATAGCTGTCAGATTGAATGTGACAGTATATTGTCTTAGTGAGTAAAACCAATATTTTGTATTTGCAAAACTTACAAAAACAACTGATTCTAGTAAAACTCACATGGATACAATATTACAGGCATTTTTAGACATAATGCATGTTTGGTTTTGGAGTTATGTTTATACTACTTTTACATTTAGTATGACAGTTATACTGTCCATCCATTCATCCATTTTCTACCACTTATTCCATTCGGGGTCATGGTAGGTGCTGCAACCTATCTCAGCTATAATCGGGCGGAAGGCGGGGTACACCCTGGAAAAGTCGCCATCTCATCATGTTAAGTAAAAAAAAACTAAATTGTTTCTTTACAAACCTTACAAAATATTTTTTTCCAGTAATCTCACAAAGATACATTTCTCCAGGCATTATAGCCATTTTGCATGTGTGGTTTGGTAGTAATGATTAAATAACTGTCAAATTGAATGTGACAGTATACTATCATGGTGAGTAAAACCAATATTTTGTAATTGCAAACCTTACTACAACAATTGATTTTAGTAAAACTCGCATGGATACAAAATTGTAAGCTTTTTTAGACATAATGCATGTTTGGTGGCAGTCAATATGGCAGTTATACTGTCATTATGAGTAAAACCTTTTTTTTGTATTTGGCAACCTTACCAAAATACCTGATTCTGGTAAAACTCACATAGATACAATATTACAGGCATTTTTAGACATAATGCATGTTTGGTTTTGGAGTTATGTTTATATATCTTTCATATTTAGTATGACAGTTATACCATCATGTTAAATAAAAAACACTAACTTGTGTCTTTATAAACCTTACAAATTATTTGTTTCCAGTAAAACTCACAATGATACATTTCTCCAGGCATTATTAGCCATTTATCATGTTTGGATTAGGAGTTATTTTTAAATAACTGTCATATCAAATGTTGCAGTTATACTGTCATTATGAGTAAAACCCAAGTTTTGTATTTGTAAACCTTACCAAAAGACCTGATTCTGGTAAAACTCACATAGATTCAATATTACAGGCAGTTTAAGACAGATTGCAAGTTTGGTTTCATAGTTTGGTTTTGGAATTATGTTTATATAACTTTCATATTTAGTATGACAGTTATACCATCATATTGAGTAAAAAAGAACTAACTTTTGTCTTTACAAACCTTACAAAATATTTTTTTCTAGTAAAAATCACAAAGATACATTTCTCCAGGCATTATTAGCCATGTATCATGTTTGGTTTAGGAATTATCTATAAATAACTGTCATGTGGAGTGTGGTATTTATATTGTCATTATGAGTAAAACCTATATTTTGTATTTGTAAACCTTACCAAAATACCTGATTCTGGTAAAACTCATATAGATACAATATTACAGGATTTTTTAGACATATTGCATGTTTGGTTTTGGAGTTATGTTTATAATTTTTTTACATTTAGTATGACAGCTATACTGTCATATTGAGTAAAAAAAAAATAACTTGTGTCTTTACAAACCCATCCATCCATCCATTTTCTACCGCTTATTCCCTTTGGGGTCGCGGGGGGCGCTGGAGCGTATCTCAGCTACGATCGGGCGGAAGGCGGCGTACACCCTGGACAAGTCGCCACCTCATCGCAGTCTTTACAAACCTTACAATTTTTTTTTTTTTTTCCTGTAAAACTTAAAAAGATACATTTCTCCAGGCATTATTAACCATTTTGCATGTGTGGTTTAGGAGTTATGTTTACATAACTGTCATATTGAATGTGGCAGTAAAACTGTCATTATGAGTAAAACCTTTTTTTTTTTGTAAACCTTACCAAAATACCTGATTCTAGTAAAACGAACATAGATTCATTGGTTTTGGAGTTATGTTTATATAACTTTCATAATTAGTATGACAGTTATATCATCATATTGAGTAAAAAATTGAATTTGTGTCTTTATAAACCTTACAATTTCGTTTTTTTCCAGTAAAACTCACAATGATACATTTCTCCAGGCATTATTAACCATTTTGCATGTGTGGTACAGGAGTTATGTTTACATAACTGTCATATTAATAGTGGCAGTTATACTGTCATTATGAGTAAAACCAAATTTGTGTATATGTAAACCTTACCAAAATACCTGATTCTGGTAAAACTCACATAGATACAATACTGAAGGCATTTTAAGACATAATGCATGTTTGGTTTTGGAGTTATGTTTGTATACATTTCTCCAGGCATTAATAGCCATTTAGCATGTTCGGTTCAGGAGTTATGTTTAAATAACTGTTATTTTGAATATGGCAGTTATACTGTCATTATGTGTAAAACCTAAAGTTTGTATTTATAAACCTTACCAAAATACCTGATTCTGGTAAAGCTCACATAGATACAATATTACAGGCATTTTTGGACATAATGTATGTTTGGTTTTGGAGTTATGTTTATATACATTTTTCCAGGCATTATTAGCCATTTATCATGTTTGGTTTAGGAGTTATGTTTAAATAACTGTCATATCAAATAATGCAGTTATACTGTCATTATGAGTAAAACCCAAGTTTTGTTTTTGTAAACCTTACCAAAATACCTGATTCTGGTAAAACTCATATAGATTCAATATTACAGGCAGTTTAAGACGGATTGCAAGTTTGGTTTAGGAGTTTGGTTTTGGAATTATGTTCATATTACTTTTATATTTAGTTTTTATAAAACTTTTTTTACTCAATATGATGGTATTTTACTCAATACCATCATATTGAGTAAAAAAAATAAATAACTTTTGTCTTTACAAACCTTACAAAATATTTTTGTCTAGTAAAACTCACAAAGATACATTTCTCCAGGCATTATTAGCCATTTAGCATGTTTGGTTTAGGCGTTATGTTTAAATAACTGTTATTTCAAATATGGCAGTTATACTGTCATTATGAGTAAAACCCAATTTTTGTATTTGTAAACCTTACCAAAATACCTGATTCTGTTAAAACTCACATAGATTCAATATAACAGGCATTGTTAGACGTATTGCAAGTTTGGTTTTGGAGTTATGTTTATTTAACTTTCATATTTAGTATGACAGTTATACTGTCATATTAAGTAAAAAAACTAACTTTTTTCTTTACAAACCTTATATAAAAAAATGTTTTCCAGGAAAACTCACAAAGATACATATTTCCAGGCATTATTAGCCATTTTGTAATTGTGGTTTAGGAGTTACAGTATGTTTAAATAACTGTCAGATTGAATGTGACAGTATACTGTCAAAGTGAGTAAAACCTAATTTTCGTATTTGTAAACCTGACCAAAAAATACCTGATTCTGGTAAAAATCACATAGATACAATATTGCAGGCAATTTTAGACACAATGCATGTTTGGTTTTGGAGTTATGTTTATACAACTTTTATATTTAGGTGACATAATATTGAGTAAAAACAAAAAATATCTTGTGTCTTTATAAACCTTACAAAAAAAATGTTCCCAGTTAAACTCACAAAGATACATTTCTCCAAGCATAATTAGCCATTTATCATGTTTGGTTTAGGAGTTATGTTTAAACAACTGTCATCTTGAGTGTGGCAGTTATACTGTCATTATGAGTAAAACCTATTTTTTGTATTTGTAAACCTTACCAAAATACCTGATTCTGGTTAAACCCACATCGATACAATATTACAGGAATTTTTAAACATAAAGAATGTTTGGTTTTGGAGTTATGTATATATAACTTTCATATTTAGTATGTAAGTTATACCATCATATTAAGTAAAAACAAAAAATAATGTGTATCTTTACAAACCTTACAAAATATTTTTTTCCAGTAAAATTCACAAATATACCTTCTCTAGGCATTATTAGTCATTTTGCATTTGTGTTTTAGGAGTTATGTTTAATTAACTGTCATATTGAGTGTGGCAGTTATACTGTCACTATGAGTAAAACCTTATTTTTGTTTTTGTAAACCTGACCAAAATACCTGAATCTAAGACGTATTGCAAGTTTGGTTTTGGAGTTATGTTTATTTAACTTTCATATTTAGTATGACAGTTATACTGTCATATTAAGTAAAAAATACTAACTTGTGTCTTTACAAACCTTATAAAAAAACTCACAAAGATACATTTCTCCAGGCATTATTAGCCATTTTGTATTTGTTGTTTAGGAGTTACAGTATTTTTAAATAACTGTCAGATTGAATGTGACAGTTTACTGTCATAGTGACTAAAACCTAATTTTTGTATTTGTAAACCTTACCAAAAATACCTGATTCTGGTAAAAATCACATAGATACAATATTGCAGGCATTTTTAGACATAATGCATGTTTGGTTTTGGAGTTATGTTTATACAACTTTCATATTTAGTATGACAGTTATACCATCATATTGAGTAAAAAAAAACAAAAAAACTTGTGTCTTTATAAACCTTACAAATATTTTTTTCCCAAAACTCACAAAGATACATTTCTCCAGGCATAATTAGACATTTATCATGTTTGGTTTAGGAGTTATGTTTAAATAACTGTCATATTGAGTGTGGCAGTTATTGTATTGTGTGTCATTATAAATAAAAACCTATTTTTTTGTATTTGTAAACCTTACCAAAATACCTGATTCTGGTAAAACCCACACCGATACAAAATTACAGGAATTTTTAGACATAAAGCATGTTTAGTTTTGGAGTTATGTTTATATAACTTTCATATTTATTCTGACAGTTATACCATCATATTGAGTAAAAAAAAAACTAATTTGTATCTTTACAAATCTTACAAAATATTGTTTTCCAGTAAAATTCACAAATATACATTTCTCTAGGCAATATTAGTCATTTTGCTCTTGTGTTTTAGGAGTTATGTTTAATTAACTGTCATATTGAGTGTGGCAGTTATATTGTCACTCTGAGTAAAACCTAATTTTTGTATTCGTAAACCTTACCAAAATACCTGAATCTGATAAAACTCACATATATTCAATATTACAGGCATTTTTAGACGGATTGCATATTTGGTTTTGGAATTATGTTTGACTGCTACATTCAATTTGACAGTTATTTAAACATAACTTCTAACCACACATGCAAAATAGGCTAATAAAGCATTAAAAAATGCATCCATGTGAGTTTTACTCGAAACATATGCTATTTTAAGGCTTGCAAACACAAAAAGTAGTTTTTTACTCATTATGACAGTAATGTTCTTAAAATCCTGAGATAATGCAAAATAAGCAATAAAAATATTTTTCAACATAATTCATACACCAAACATGCAACATGTCTAATAATGCGTGAAGATATGTATCTTTGTTAGTTTTACTAGACAACATATCTTTTGTAAGTTTTGCAAAGAGGCAAGTTAGTTTTTTTTAATACAATATGACAGTATAACTGTCATACCAAATATGAAATATATATAAACATAACTCCAAAATTTAACATACATTATGTCTAAAAATGCCTAAAATATTGCATCTATGTGAGTTACACTAGAATCAGGTAATTTGGTAAGGTTTACAAATCCAAAATTGTTTTTTTTATAATGACAGTATAACTGCTACATTCAATTTGACTGTTATTTAAACAAAACTTCCTAATCACATGCAAATACGTTAATAAAGCTTAAAACAATGCATCCTTGTGAGTTTTACTCGAAACATTTGCTATTTTAAGGTTTGCAAACACAAAAAGTAGTTTTTTACTCATTATGACAGTAATGTTCTTAAAATCCTGAGATAATGCGAAATAAGCAATAAAAATGTTTTTTAACATAATTCCTACATCAAACATGCAACATGTCTAATAATGCCTGAAGACATGTATCTTTGTTAGTTTTACTAGAAAAATTATCTTTTGTAAGTTTTGCAAAGAGGCAAGTACATTTTTTTAATTCAATATGACAGTATAACTGTCATACCAAATATGAAAGTTATATAAACATAACTCCAAAACTAAACCTGCATTATGTCTAAAAATGCCTAAAATATTGTATCTATGTGAGTTTTACAAGAATCAGTAACTTTGGTAAGGTGTACAATTACATAAATTAGGGGTTTACTCATAATGACAGCTAGCTGCTACATTCAATTTGACAGTTACTTAAACATAACTTCCTAACCACACATGCAAAATAGGCTAATAAAGCCTAAAACAATGCATCCATGTGAGTTTTACTCGAAACATTGGTATTTTAAGGCTTGCAAACACAAAAAGTAGTTTTTTACTCATTTTGACAGTAATGTTCTTAAAATCCTGAGATAATGCGAAATAAGCAATACAAATGTTTTTCAACATAATTCCTACACCAAACATGCAACATGTCTAATAATGCCTGAAGACATGTATCTTTGCTAGTTTTACTACAAAAAATATCTTTTGTAAGTTTTGCAAAGAGGCAAATAAGTTTTTTTGATTCAATATGGCTAATAAAGCCTAAAACAATGCATCCTTGTGAGTTTTATTCGAAACATATGCTATTTTAAGGTTTGCAAACACAAAAAGTAGTTTTTTACTCATTATGAAGTACTGTTCTTAAAATCCTGAGATAATGCGAAATAAGCAATAAAAATGTTTTTCATCATAATTCCTACACCAAACATGCAACATGTCTAATAATGCGTGAAGATATGCATTTTTGTTAGTTTTACTAGAAACAATGTCTTTTGTAAGTTTAGCAAAGAGGCAAGTTAGTTTTTTTAATTCAATATGACAGTATAACTGTCATACCAAATATGAAAGTTATATAAACATAACTCCAAAATTGAATATGCATTATGTCTAAAAAGGCCTAAAATATTGTATCTATGTGAGTTTTAAAAGAATCAGTTAATTTGGTAAGGTGTACAATTACAGAAATTAGGGGTTTACTCATAATGACAGATAACTGCTACAT
This sequence comes from Nerophis lumbriciformis, assembly GCF_033978685.3. Classification (NCBI taxonomy): domain Eukaryota; kingdom Metazoa; phylum Chordata; class Actinopteri; order Syngnathiformes; family Syngnathidae; genus Nerophis; species Nerophis lumbriciformis. The sequence goes on from NC_084569.2 coordinate 24,874,246, forward strand.
TCAATTTGACAGTTATTTAAACATAACTTCTAACCACACATGCAAAATAGGCTAATAAAGACTAAAACAATGCATCCATGTGAGTTTTACTCGAAACATATGCTATTTTAAGGCTTGCAAACACAAAAAGTAGTTTTTACTCATTATGACGGTAATATTCTGAAAATCCTGAGATAATGCGAAATAAGCAATAAACATGTTTTTCATCATAATTCCTACACCAAACATGCAAGTTGTCTAATAGTGCCTGAAGACATGTATCTTTGTTAGTTTTACTAGAAAAACTATCTTTTGTAAATTTTGCAAATACGCAAATAAGTTTTTTTAATTCAATATGATAGTATAACTGTCATACCAAATATGAAAGCTATATAAACATAACTCCAAAACTGAACATGCATTATGTCTAAAAATGCCTGTAAAATTGTATCTATGTGAGTTTCACCAGAATCAGGTAATTTGGTAAGGTTTACAAATACAAAAATTGTTTTTTTTCATAATGACAGATAACTGCTACATTCAATTTGACAGTGTTTTAAACATAACTTCCTTACCACTCATGCAAAATAGGCTAATAAAGCCTAAAACAATGTATCCATCTGAGTTTTACTCGAAACATTTGCTATTTTAAGGCTTGCAAACACAAAAAGTAGTTGTTTACTCATTATGACAGTAATGTTCTTAAAATCCTGAGATAATGCAAAATAAGCAATAAATATGTTTTTCAACATAATTCCTACACCAAACATGCAACATGCCTAATAATGCGTGAAGATATGCATCTTTGTTAGATTTACTAGAAACATTTTCTTTTGTAAGTTTTGCAAAGAAGCAAGTTAGTTTTTTTAATTCAATATGACAGTATATCTGTCATACCAAATATGAAAGTTATATAAACATAACTCCAAAATTGAACATGCATACGTCTAAAAATGCCTAAAATATTGTATCTATGAGAGTTACACCAGAATCAGGTAATTTGGTAAGGTTTACAAATACAAAAATTTTTTTTTTCATAATGACAGTATAACTGCTACATTCAATTTGACAGTGTTTTAAACATAACTTCCTAACCACACATGCAAAATAGGCTAATAAAGCCTGAAACAATGCATCCATGTGAGTTTTACTCGAAATATATGCTATTTTAAGGCTTGCAAACACAAAAAGTAGTTTTTTACTCATTATGACAGTAATAAATGGCTAATTATGCCTGGAGAATATCTTTGTGAGTTTTACTGGGAACATTTTTTTTTGTAAGGTTTATAAAGACACAAGTTCTTTTTTTTAATCCTCAATATGATGGTATAACTGTCATTATAATATAAAAGTTGTATAAACATAACTCCAAAACCAAACATGCATTATGTCTAAAAATGCCTGCAATATTGTATCTATGTGATTTTTACCAGAATCAGGTATTTTTGGTAAGGTTTACAAATACAAAAATTAGGTTTTACTCACTATGACAGTATACTGTCACATTCAATCTGACAGTTATTTAAACATACTGTAATTCCTAAACCACAAATACAAAAGGGCTAATAATGCCTGGAAAAATGTATATTTGTGAGTTTTCCTGGGGAAAAAAATGTTTTTTATAAGTTTTGTAAAGAAACAAGTTAGTTTTTTTACTTAACATGACAGTCATGATGTCATACTAAATATGAAAGTTAAATAAACATAACTCCAAAACTAAACTTGTAATACGTCTAAAAATGCCTGTAAAATTGAATATATGTGAGTTTTACCAGAATCAGGTAAGGTTTACAAATACAAAAATTGGGTTTTACCCATAATGACAGTATAACTGCCATATTCAAAATAACAGTTATTTAAACATAACTCCTAAACCAAACATGCTAAATAGCTAATAATGCCTGGAGAAATGTATCTTTGTGAGTTTTACTAGAAAAAAATATTTCGTAAGGTTTGTAAAGACAAAAGTTTTTTTTTTTTTACTCAATATGATGGTATAACTGTCAAACTAAATATAAAAGTAATATACACATCATTCCAAAACCAAACTCCTCAACCAAACTTGCAATCCGTCTTAAACTGCCTGTAATATTGTATCTATGTGAGTTTTACCAGAATCAGGAATTTTGGTAAGGTTTATAAATACAAAAATTAGGTTTTACTCATAATGACAGTATAACTGCCACCCTCAATATGACGGTTATGTTAACATAACTCCTAAACCACACATGCAAAATGGCTAATAATGCCTGGAGAAATGTATCTTTGTGAGTTTTACAGGAAGAACTATATTTTACAAGGTTTGATAAGACACAAAATATGTTTTTTTATTCAATATGTTTGTATAACTGTCATAATAAATGTAAAAAATATATAAAAATAACTCCAATACCAAATATGCAATCCGTCTAAAAATGCCTGTAATATTGAATCTATGTGAGTTTTACTAGAATCAGGTATTTTGTTAAGGTTTACAAATACAAAAATTAGGTTTTACTCACTATGACAGTATACTGTCACATTCAATCTGACTGTCATTTAAACACAAATTCTAAACCACAGATGCAAAATGGCTAATAATAACTGGAGAAATGTATTTTTGTGAGTTTTACCCGGAAAAAAAATATTTTGTAAGGTTTGTATAGACACAAGTTAGTTTGTTTTACTCAATATGATGGAAACATGCTTTATGTCTAAAAAAATCCTGTAATATTTTATCCATGTGAGTTTTATCAGAATCAGTTATTTTGGTAATTTTACAAATACAAAAAATAGGTTTTACTCATAATGACAGTATATCTGCCACACTCAATATGACAGTTATTTAAACATAACTCTAAACCAAACATGGTTAATGGCTAATAATGCCTGGAGAAATGTATTTTGTGAGTTTTACTGGAAAACATTTTTTTTTAAGGTTTATAAAGACACAAGTTATATTTTTTTTACTCAATAGGACAGTATAACTGTAATACTAAATGCAAAAAATATATAAACATAACTCCAAAACCAAACATGCATTATGTCTAAAAATGCCTGTAATATTGTATCCATGTGAGTTTTAGTAGAATCAGTTGTTTTTGTAAGGTTTTCAAATACAAAATATTGGTTTTACTCACTATGACAGTATACTGTTACATTCAATCTGACAGTTATTTAAACATAACTCCTAAACCAAACATGCAAAATGACTAATAATGCCTGGAAAAATGTATCTCAGTGAATTTTACTGGAAAAAAAAATATTTTGTAAGGTTTGTAAAAACACAAGTTAGTTTTTTTTACTCAATATGACAGTATAACTGTCATATTAAATATGAAAGTTATATAAACATAACTCCAAAATCAAACTTGCAATCCGTCTAAAAATACCTGTAATATTGAATCTTTGTGAGTTTTACCTGAATCAGGTATTTTGGTAAGGTTTACACATACAAAAATTAGGTTTTACTCATAATGACAGTATAACTGCCACGTTCAAAATGACAGTTATTTAAACATAACTCCTAGACCAAACATGTTAAATGGCTAATAATGACTGGAGAAATGCATCTTTGTGAGTTTTACTGAAAAAAAACCCAACATTTTTGTAAGGTTTGTAAAGACACAAGCTAGTTGTTTTTTACTCCATATGACAGTATAACTGTCATACTAAATGTAAAATGTATATAAACAAAACTCCAAAACCAAACATGCATTATGTCTAAATATACCTGTAACATTGTATCCATGTGAGTTTTACTAGAATCAGTTGTTTTTTTAAGGTTTGCAAATACAAAATATTGGTTTTACCCACTATGACAGTATGCTGTCACATTCAATCTGACAGTTATTTAAACATAACTCCTAAACCACACATACAAAATGACTAATAATGCCTGGAGAAATGTATCTTTGTGAGTTTTACTGAAAAAATATATATATATTTTGTAAGGTTTGTAAAGACACAAGTTAGTTTTTTTTACTTAATATGACAGTATAACTGGCATACTAAATATGAAAGTTATATAAACATAACTCCAAAACCAAACATGCATTATGTCTAAAAATGCCTGTATTATTGTATCTATGTGAGTTTTACTACAATCAGGTATTTTGGTAAGGTTTACATACAAAAATAAGGTTTTACTCATAATGACAGTATAACTGCCACACTCAATATGATCCATCCATCTATCTATCCATCTTCTTCCGCTTATCCGAGGTCGGGTCGTGGGGGCAGCAGTCTAAGCAGGGAAGCCCAGACTTCCCTCTCCCCAGCCACTTCATCCAGCTCCTCCCGGGGGACCCCGAGGCGTTCCCAGGCCAGCCGGGGACATAGTCTTCCCAACGTGTCCTGGGTCTTCCCCGCGGCCTCCTACCGGTCGGACGTGCCCTAAACACCTCTCTAGGGAGGCGTTCGGGTGGCATCCTGACCAGATGCCCGGACCACCTCATCTGGCTCCTCTCGATGTGGAGGAGCAGCGGCTTTACTTTGAGCTCCTCCCGGATGGCAGAGCTTCTCACCCTATCTCTAAGGGAGAGCCCCGCCACCCGGCGGAGGAAACTCATTTCGGTCGCTTGTACCCGTGATCTTGTCCTTTCGGTCATAACCCAAAGCTCATGACCATAGGTGAGGATGGGAAGGTAGATCGACCGGTAAATTGAGAGCTTTGCCTTCCGGCTCAGCTCCTTCTTCACCACAACGGACCGATACAGCGTCCGCATTACTGAAGACGCCGCACCGATCTGCCTGTCGATCTCACGATTCACTCTTCCCTCACTCGTGAACAAGACTCCGAGGTACTTGAACTCCTCCACTTGGGGAAAGATCTCCTCCCCAACCCGGAGATGGCACTCCACCCTTTTCCGGGCGAGAACCATGGACTCGGACTTGGAGGTGCTGATTCTCATCCCAGTCGCTTCACACTCAGCTGCGAACCGATCCAGTGAGAGCTGAAGATCCTGGCCAGATGAAGCCATCAGGACCACATCATCTGCAAAAAGCAGAGACCTAATCCTGCAGCCACCAAACCAGATCCCCTCAACGCCTTGACTGCGCCTAGAAATTCTGTCCATAAAAGTTATGAACAGAATTGGTGACAAAGGGCAGCCTTGGCGGAGTCCAACCCTCACTGGAAACGTGTCCGACTTACTACCGGCAATGCGGACTAAGCTCTGGCACTGATCATACAGGGAGCGGACTGCCACAATCAGACAGTCCGATACCCCATACTCTCTGAGCACTCCCCACAGGACTTCCCGAGAGACACGGTCGAATGCCAAGTCCACAAAACACATGTAGACTGGTTGGGCAAACTCCCATGCACCCTCAAGGACCCTGCCGAGAGTATAGAGCTGGTCCACAGTTCCACGACCAGGACGAAAACCACACTGTTCCTCCTGAATCCGAGGTTCGACTATCCGGCGTAGCCTTCTCTCCAGTACACCTGAATAGACCTTACCGGGAAGGCTGAGGAGTGTGATCCCACGATAGTTAGAACACACCCTCCGGTTCCCCTTCTTAAAGAGAGGAACCACCACCCCGGTCTGCCAATCCAGTGGTACCGCCCCCGATGTCCACGCGATGCTGCAGAGTCTTGTCAACCAAGACAGCCCCACAGCATCCAGAGCCTTAAGGAACTCCGGGCGGATCTCATCTACCCCCGGGGCCTTGCCACCGAGGAGCTTTTTAACTAACTCAGCAACCTCAGCCCCAGAAATAGGAGAGCCCACCACAGACTCCCCAGGCACTGCTTCCTCATAGGAAGACGTGTTGGTGGGATTGAGGAGGTCTTCGAAGTATTCCCTCCACCGATCCACAACATCCGCAGTCGAGGTCAGCAGAACACCATCCTCACCATACACGGTGTTGATAGTGCACTGCTTCCCCTTCCTGAGGCGGCGGATGGTGGTCCAGAATTGCTTCGAAGCCGTCCGGAAGTCGTTTTCCATGGCCTCACCGAACTCCTCCCATGTTTTTGCCTCTGCGACCGCTGAAGCCGCACACCGCTTGGCCTATCGATACCTGTCCGCTGCCTCGGGAGTCCTATGAGCCAAAAGAACCCGATAGGACTCCTTCTTCAGCTTGACGGCATCCCTCACCGCCGGTGTCCACCAACGGGTTCTAGGATTACCGCCACGACAAGCACCAACTACCTTGCGGCCAGAGCTCCAATCAGCCGCCTCGACAATAGAGGCGCGGAACATTGTCCATTCGGACACAATCTCCAGCACCTCCCTCGTGACATGTTCAAAGTTCTTCCGGAGGTGGGAATTGAAACTCTCTCTGACAGGAGACTCTGCCAGACGTTCCCAGCAAACCCTCACAATGCGTTTGGGCCTGCCAGGTCTGTCCGGCATCCTCCCCCACCATCGCAGCCAACTCACCACCAGGTGGTGATCGGTAGAAAGCTCCGCCCCTCTCTTCACCCGAGTGTCCAAAACATGAGGCCGCAAATCCGATGACATAACTACAAAGTCGATCATGGAACTGCGGCCTAGGGTGTCCTGGTGCCAAGTGCACATATGGACACCCTTATGTTTGAACATGGTGTTCGTTATGGACAATCTGTGACGGGCACAAAAGTCCAATAACAAAACACCGCTCGGGTTCAGATCCGGGCAGCCATTTTTCCCAATCACGCCTCTCCAGGTTTCACTGTCGCTGCCAACATGAGCATTGAAGTCCCCCAGTAGAACGAGGGAATCACTCGGGGGAGCACTCTCAAGTACTCCCTCGAGTGAATCCAAAAAGGGTGGGTACTCTGAGCTGCGGTTTGGCGCGTAATATTACAGGTCATTTTTAGACGGATTTGTGGTCTAGGAGTTATGTTTAAATAACTGTCATTTTGAACGTGGCAGTTATACTGTCATTATGAGTAAAACCTAATTTTTGTATGTGTAAACCTTACCAAAATACCTGATTCAGGTAAAACTCACAAAGATTCAATATTACAGGCATTTTTAGACGGATTGCAAGTTTGATTTTGGAGTTATGTTTATATAACTTTCATATTTAATATGACAGTTATACTGTCATATTGAGTAAAAAAAACTAACTTGTGTTTTTACAAACCTTACAAAAAAAAATTTTTTCCAGTAAAATTCACTGAGATACATTTTTCCAGGCATTATTAGTCATTTTGCATGTTTGGTTTAGGAGTTATGTTTAAATAACTGTCAGATTGAATGTAACAGTATACTGTCATAGTGAGTAAAACCAATATTTTGTATTTGAAAACCTTACAAAAACAACTGATTCTACTAAAACTCACATGGATACAATATTACAGGCATTTTTAGACAAAATGCATGTTTGGTTTTGGAGTTATGTTTATATAACTTTTCCATTTAGTATGACAGTTATGCTGTCTTTTTGAGTTAGAAAAAATAACTTGTGTCTTACAAACCTTACATTTTTTTTTCCCAGTAAAACTCACAAAGATACATTTCTCCAAGCATTATTAGCCATTTAGCATGTTTTGTTTAGGAGTTATGTTTAGAAAAACTGTCATTTCGAATGTGGCAGTTATCCGTCATTATGAGTAAAACCTAATTTTTTTATTTGTAATCCTTACCAAAATACCTGATTATGGTAAAAATCACATATATTCAATATTACATAAATTTTTAGACGGATTGCAAGTTTAGATTTTGTAGTTATGTTTATATAACTTTCAAATTTAGTAAGACAGTTATACTGTCATATTGAGTAAACAAATTAACTTGTATCTTTATAAACCTTACAAATTCGTTTTTTCCAGTAAAACTCACAAAGATACATTTCTCCAGGCATTATTAACCATTTTGCATGTGTGGTATAGGAGTTATGTTTACATAAGTCGTATTAAATGTGGCAGTTATACTGTCATTATGAGTAAAACCAAATTTGTGTATATGTAAACCATACCAAAATACCTGATTCTGGTAAAACTCACATAGATACAATATTACAGGCATTTTTAGACGTATTGCAAGTTGGTTTTGGAGTTATGTTTATTTAACTTTTATATTTAGTATGCCAGTTATACTGTCATATTAAGTAAAAAACTAACTTGTGTCTTTACAAACCTTACAATTTTATTTTATTGTTCCAGAAAAACTCACAAAGATACATTGCTGCAGGCATTATTAGCCATTTTGCATTTGTGGTTTAGGAATTATGTTTAAATAGCTGTCAGATTGAATGTGACAGTATACTGTCATAGTGAGTAAAACCAATATTTTGTATTTGCAAAACTTACAAAAACAACTGATAAAATGGATATAATATTACAGGCATTTTTAGACATAATGCATTTTTGATTTTAGAGATATGTTTATACTACTTTTACATTTAGTATGACAGTTATACTGTCCATCCATCCATCCATTTTCTACCACTTATTCCCTTCGGGGTCGCGGAGGGCGCTGGAGCCTATCTCAGCTACAATCGGGCGGAAGGCGGGGTACACCCTGGAAAAGTCACCACATTAAATAAAAAAAAAAAATTGTTTCTTTACAAACCTTACAAAATATGTTTTTCCAGTAATCTCACAAAGATACATTTCTCCAGACATTATAGCCATTTTGCATGTGTGGTTTGGTAGTTATGTTTAAATAACTGTCAAATTGAATGTGACAGTATACTATCATGGTGAGTAAAACCAATATTTTGTAATTGCAAACCTTACTACAACAATTGATTTTAGTAAAACTCGCATGGATACAAAATTACAGGCATTTTTTAACATAATGCATGTTTGGTTTTGGAGTTATGTTTATATATTTTTTGCATTTAGTATTACAGTTATACTGTCCTATTGAGTAAAAAAAATATAACTTGTGTCTTTATAAACCTTAAAAAAAAATGTTTTCCAGTAAAACTCACAAAATACATTTCTCCAGGCATTATTAGCCATTAACCATGTTTGGTTTAGAGTTATGTTTAAATAACTGTCATATTGAGTGTGGCAGATGTACTGTCATTATGAGTAAAACCTATTTTTTGTATTTGTAAAATTACCAAAATAACTGATTCTGATAAAACTCACATGGATAAAATATTACAGGATTTTTTAGACATAAAGCATGTTTCCATCATATTGAGTAAAACAAACTAACTTGTGTCTATACAAACCTTACAAAATATTTTTTTTCCGGGTAAAACTCACAAAAATACATTTCTCCAGTTATTATTAGCCATTTTGCATCTGTGGTTTAGAATTTGTGTTTAAATAACAGTCAGATTGAATGTGACAGTATACTGTCATAGTGAGTAAAACCTAATTTTTGTATTTGTAAACCTTAACAAAATACCTGATTCTAGTAAAACTCACATAGATTCAATATTACAGGCATTTTTAGACGGATTGCATATTTGGTATTGGAGTTATTTTTATATATTTTTTACATTTATTATGACAGTTATACAAACATATTATATTACTGTCATTATGAGTAAAACCTAATTTTTGTATTTATAAACCTTACCAAAATTCCTGATTCTGGTAAAACTCACATAGATACAATATTACAGGCAGTTTAAGACGGATTGCAAGTTTGGTTGAGGAGCTAGGTTTTGGAATGATGTGTATATTACTTTTATATTTAGTTTGACAGTTATACCATCATATTGAGAAAAAAAAAAAAAAACTTTTGTCTTTACAAACCTTACAAAATATTTTTTTCTAGTAAAACTCACAAAGATACATTTCTCCAGGCATTATTAGCTATTTAGCATGTTTGGTTTAGGAGTTATGTTTAAATAACTGTTATTTTGAATATGGCAGTTATACTGTCATTATGAGTAAAACCCAATTTTTGTATTTGTAAACCTTACCTAAATACCTGATTCTGGTAAAACTCACATAGATTCAATATTACAGTTATTTTTAGACGGATTGCAAGTTTGGTTTGGGAGTCATGTTTATATATTTTTTGCATGTAGTATGACAGTTATACTGTATATCTTCACGCATTATTAGACATGTTGCATGTTTGGTGTATGAATTATGTTGAAAAATATTTTTATTGCTTATTTTGCATTATCTCACATAGATTCAATATTACAGGCATTTTTAGACGGATTGCAAGTTTGGTTTTGGAGTTATGTATATATAACTTTCATATTGAGTATGACAGTTATACTGTCAAATTGAGTAAAAAATAACAAACTTGTAATTTTACAAACCTTAAAAATATTTTTTTTCCAGTAAAATTCATAGAGATACATTTTTCCAGGCATTATTAGTCATTTTGCATGTGTGGTTTAGGAGTTATGTTTAAATAGCTGTCAGATTGAATGTGACAGTATATTGTCTTAGTGAGTAAAACCAATATTTTGTATTTGCAAAACTTACAAAAACAACTGATTCTAGTAAAACTCACATGGATACAATATTACAGGCATTTTTAGACATAATGCATGTTTGGTTTTGGAGTTATGTTTATACTACTTTTACATTTAGTATGACAGTTATACTGTCCATCCATTCATCCATTTTCTACCACTTATTCCATTCTGGGTCATGGTAGGTGCTGGAACCTATCTCAGCTATAATCGGGCGGAAGGCGGGGTACACCCTGGAAAAGTCGCCATCTCATCATGTTAAGTAAAAAAAAAAACTAAATTGTTTCTTTACAAACCTTACAAAATATTTTTTTCCAGTAATCTCACAAAGATACATTTCTCCAGGCATTATAGCCATTTTGCTTGTGTGGTTTGGTAGTTTTGATTAAATAACTGTCAAATTGAATGTGACAGTATACTATCATGGTGAGTAAAAGCAATATTTTGTATTTGCAAACCTTACTACAATAATTGATTTTAGTAAAACTCGCATGGATCCAAAATTACAGGCATTTTTAAACATAATGCATGTTTGGTTTTGGAGTTATGTTTATATATTTTTTACATTTAGTATTACAGTTATACTGTCATATTGAGTAAAAAAAAACTAACTTGTGTCTTTATAAACTTTAAAAATTATTTTTTTCCAGTAAAACTCACAAAGATACATTTCTCCAGGCATTAGTAGCCATTAACCATGTTTGGTTTAGAGTTATGTTTAAATAAATGTCATATTGAGTGTGGCAGATATACTGTCATTATGAGTAAAACCTATTTTTTGTATTTGTAAAATTACCAAAATAACTGATTCTGATAAAACTCACATGGATAAAATATTACAGGATTTTTTTAGACATAAAGCATGTTTGCATCATATTGAGTAAAAAAAACTAACTTGTGTCTATACAAACCTTACAAAATATTTTTTTTCCAGTAAAACTCACAAAAATACATTTTTCCAGTTATTATTAGCCATTTTGCATCTGTGGTTTAGAATTTGTGTTTAAATAACAGTCAGATTGAATGTGACAGTATACTGTCATAGTGAGTAAAACCTAATTTTTGTATTTGTAAACCTTAACAAAATACCTGATTCTAGTAAAACTCACATAGATTCAATATTACAGGCATTTTTAGACGGATTGCATGTTTGGTATTGGAGTTAAGTTTATATAACTTTTACATTTTTTATGACAGTTATACAAACATATTGAATAAAAAAAACCTATTTTGTGTCTTATCAAACCTTACAAAATATTGTTTTTCCTGTAAAACTCACAAAGATACATTTCTCCAAGCATTATTAGCCATTTTGCATGTGGTTTAGGAGTTATGTTAACATAACCGTCATTTTGAGGGTGGCAGTTATACTGTCATTATGAGTAAAACCTAATTTTTGTATTTATAAACCTTACCAAAATTCCTGATTCTGGTAAAACTCACATTGATACAAAATTACAGGCATTTTTAGACATAATGCATGTTTGGTTTTGGAGTTATGTTTATATACATTTTTTCAGGCATTATTATCTATTTATCATGTTTGGTTTAGGAGTTATGTTTAAATAACTGTCAAATCAAATAATGCAGTTATACTGTCATTATGAGTAAAACCCAAGTTTTGTATTTTTAAACCTTACCAAAATACCTGATTCTGGTAAAAACTCATATAGATTCAATATTACAAGCAGTTTAAGACGGATTGCAAGTTTGGTTGAGGAGTTTGGTTTTGGAATGATGTTTATATTACTTTTATATTTAGTTTGACAGTTATACCATCATATTGAGTAAAAAACAAAAAAAACTTTTGTCTTTACAAACATTACAAAATATTTTTTTCTAGTAAAACTCACAAAGATACATTTCTCCAGGCATTATTAGCTATTTAGCATGTTTGGTTTAGGAGTTATGTTTAAATAACTGTTATTTTGAATATGGCCGTTATACTGTCATTAAGAGTAAAACCCAATTTTTGTATTTGTAAACCTTACCAAAATACCTGATTTTGGTAAAACTCACATAGATTCAATATTAAAGGCATTTTCAGACGTATTGCAAGTTTGGTTTTGGATTCATGTTTATTTAACTTTCATATTTAGTATGACAGTTTTACTGTCATATTAAGTAAAAAAACTAACTTGTTTCTTTACAAACCTTTTACATTTTTTATTTTTTTTCCAGGACAACTCACAAAGATACATTTCTCCAGGCATTATTAGCCATTTTGTATTTGTGGTTAGGAGTATGTTTAAATAACTGTCAGATTGAATGTGACAGTATACTGTCATAGTGAGTAAAACCTAAATTTTGCATTTATAAACCTTACCAAAATACCTGATTCTGGTAAAACTCACATAGATACAATATTACAGGCATTTTTAGACATAATGCATGTTTGGTTTTGGAGTTATGTTTATATACATTTTTCCAGCCATTATTAGCCAATTATCATGTTTGGTTTAGGAGTTATGTTTAAATAACTGTCATATCAATTAATGCAGTTATACTGTCATTATGAGTAAACCCCAAATTTTGTATTTGTAAACCTTACCAAAATACCTGATTCTGGTAAAACTCATATAGATTCAATATTACAAGCAGTTTAAGACGGATTGCAAGTTTGGTTTAGGAGTTTGGTTTTGAAATTATGTTTATTATTACTTTTATATTTAGTTTGACAGTTATACCATCATATTGAGTAAAAAAAAAAAAACTTTTTTCTTTACAAACCTTACAAAATATTTTTTTCTAGTAAAACTCACAAAGATACATTTCTCCAGGCATTGTTAGCCATTTAGCATGTTTGATTTAGGAGTTATGTTTAAAAAACTGTTATTTTGAATATGGCATTTATACGGTCATTATGAGTAAAACCAAATTTTTGTATTTGTAAACCTTACCAAAATACCTGATTCTGGTAAAACTCACATAGATTCAATATTACAGGCAGTTTAAGACATATTGCAAGTTTGGTTTAGGAGTTTGGTTTTGGAATTATGTTTTTATAACTTTCATTTTTAGTATGACATCATATTGAGGAAAAAAACTAACTTTTGTCTTAACAAACCTTAAAAAATATTTTTTTTTAGTGAAAATCACAAAGATACATTTCTCCAGGCATTATTAGCCATGTATCATGTTTGGTTTAGGAATTATGTTTAAGTAACTGTCATGTTGAGTGTGGCAGATATATTGTCATTATGAGTAAAACCTATATTTTGTATTTGTAAACCTTACCAAAATACCTGATTCTGGTAAAACTCATATAGCTACAATATTACAGGAATTTTTAGACATAAAACATGTTTGGTTCAGGAGTTATGTTTAAATAACTGTCAGATTGAATGTGACAGTATACTGTCATAGTGAGTTAAACCAATATTTTGTATTTGCAAACCTTACAAAAACAACTGATTCTAGTTAAACTCACATGATTACAATATTACAGGCATATTTAGACAAAATGCATGTTTGGTTTTGGAGTTAGGTTTATAATTTATTTACATTTAGTATGACAATTTTACTGTCATATTGATTAAGAAAAAAATAACTTGTGTCTTTACAAACCCATCCATCCATCCATTTTCTACCACTTACTCCTTTTGGTGTCGCAGGGGGCGCTGGAGCCTATCTCAGCTACAATCGGGCGGAAGGCGGGGTACACCCTGGAAAAGTCGCTCTAAATAAAAATAAAAAAAACTAAATTGTTTCTTTACAAACCTTACAAAATATGTTTTTCCAGTAATCTCACAAAGATACATTTCTCCAGGCATTATAGCCATTTTGCATGTGTGGTTTGGTAGTTATGTTTAAGTAACTGTCAAATTGAATGTGACAGTATACTATCATGGTGAGTAAAACCAATATTTTGTAATTGCAAACCTTACTACAACAATTGATTTTACTAAAACTCGCATGGATACAAAAATACAGGCATTTTTAGACATAATGCATGTTTGGTTTTGGAGTTATGTTTATACAACTTTCATATTTAGTATGACAGTTATATCATTATATTGAGTAAAAAAAATAACTTGTGTCTTTATAAACCTTACTTTTTTTTTTTTTCCAGTAAAACTCACAAAGATACATTTCTCCAGGTATAATTAGCCATTTATCATGTTTTGTTTAGGAGTTATGTTTAAAAAAACTGTCATATTGAGTGTGGCAGTTATACTGTCATGATGAGTAAAATCTATTTTTTGTATTTGTAAACCTTACCAAAATAACTGATTCTGGTAAAACTCGCATATATTCAATATTACAGGCATTTTAGACGGATTGCAAGTTTGGTTTTGGTGTTATATTTATTCAACTTTCATATTTAGTATGACAGTTACACTTTCATATTGAGTAAAACAAAAGATAACTTGTGTCTTTACAAACCTTAAAAAACTATTTTTTTTACTGTAAAACTTGCAAAGATACATTTTTCCAGGCATTATTTGACATTTTGCTTGCATGGTTTAGGAGTTATGTTTAAATAATAGTCAGATTGAATATGACAGTAATGTTCTTAAAATCCTGAGATAATGCGAAAAAAGCAATAAAAATGTTTTTCAACATAATTCCTACACCAAACATGCAACATGTCTAATAATGCCTGAAGACATGTATCTTTGTTAGTTTTACTAGAGAATGTATATTTTGTAAGTTTTGCAACGACGCAAGTTTGTTTTTTTAATTCAATATAACAGTCTGACTGTCAAACTAAATGTAAAAGTTATATAAACATAACTCCAAAAATGAACATGCATTATGTCCACAAATGCCTGTAATATTGTATCTATGTGAGTTTCACCAGAATCAGGTAATTTGGTAAGGTTTACAAATACAAAAAATTTTTTTTTTCATAATGACAGTATAACTGTTACATTCAATTTGACTGTTATTTAAACATAACTTCCTAATCACACATGTAAATAGGTCAATAAAGTCGAAAACAATGCATCCTTGTGTGTTTTACTCGAAACATTTGCTATCTTAAGGTTTGCAAACACAAAAAGTAGTTTTTTTGCTCATTATGACAGTAATGTTCTTAAAATCCTGAGATAATGCGAAATAAGCAATAAAAAAGTTTTTCATCATAATTCCTTCACCAAACATGCAACATGTCTAATAATGCCTGAAGACATGTATCTTTGTTAGTTTTACTAGAAAATACCTTTTGTTAGTTTTGCAAACAGGCAAGTTCGTTTTTTTAATTCAATATGAAAGTATAGCTGTCATACCAAATATGAAATTTATATAAACATAACTCCAAAACTAAACATGCATTATGTCTAAAAATGCCTAAAACATTGTATATATGTGAGTTACACCAGAATCATGTAATTTGGTAAGGTTTACAAATACAAAAATTTTTTTTTTCCATAATGACAGTATAACTGCTACATTCAATTTGACTGTTATTTAAACATAACTTCCTAATCACACATACAAATAGGTTAATAAAACCTAAAACAATGCAACCTTGTGAGTTTTACTCGAAACATTTGCTATTTTAAGGTTTGCAAACACAAAAAATAGTTTTTTACTCATTATGACAGTAATGTTCTTAAAATCCTGAGATAATGCGAAATAAGCAATAAAAAATGTTTTTCAACATAATTCCTACATCAAACATGCAACATGTCTATTAATGCGTGAAGATATGTATCTTTGTTAGTTTTACTAGAAAAATTATCTTTTGTAAGTTTTGCAAAGAGGCAAGTTAGTTTTTTTAATTCAATATGACAGTATAACTGTCATACCAAATATGAAATATATATAAACATAATTCCATAATTGAACATGCATTATGTCTAAAAATGCCTAAAATATTGCATAAATGTGAGTTACACCAGAATCATGTAACTTGGTAAGGTTTACAAATACAAAAATGTTTTTTTTTTTCATAATGACAGTATAACTGTTACATTCAATGTGACTGTTATTTAAACATAACTTCCTAATCACACATGTAAATAGGTCAATAAAGTCTAAAACAATGCATCCTTGTGTGTTTTACTCGAAACATTTGCTATTTTAAGGTTTGCAAACACAAAAAGTAGTTTTTTTGCTCATTATGACAGTAATGTTCTTAAAATCCTGAGATAATGCGAAATAAGCAATAAAAAAGTTTTTCAACATAATTCCTTCACTAAACATACAACATGTCTAATAATGCCTGAAAACATGTATCTTTGTTAGTTTTACTAGAAAATTACCTTTTGTAAGTTTTGCAAAGAGGCAAGTTCGTTTTTTTAATTCAATATGAAAGTATAGCTGTCATACCAAATATGAAAGTTATATAAACATAACTCCAAAACTAAACATGCATTATGTCTAAAAATGCCTAAAATATTGTATATATGTGAGTTACACCAGAATCATGTAATTTGGTAAGGTTTACAAATACAAAAATTTTTTTTTTTCATAATGACAGTATAACTGCTACATTCAATTTGACTGTTATTTATTCAAAACTTCCTAATCACACATGCAAATAGGTAATAAAACCTAAAACAATGCAACCTTGTGAGTTTTACTCGAAACATTTGGTATTTTAAGGTTTGCAAACACAAAAAGTAGTTTTTTGCTCATTATGACGATAAGGTTCTTAAAATCCTGAGATAATGCGAAATAAGCAATAAAAATGTTTTTCAACATAATTCCTACACCAAATATGCAACAAGTCTAATAATGCGTGAAAATATGTATCTTTGTTTGTTTTACTAGAAAACATATCTTTTTTAAGTTTTGCAAAGAGGCAAGTTAGTTTTTTCAATTCATTATGACAGTATATTTGTCATATCAAATATGAAAGTTATATGAACATAACTCCAAAATTGAACTTGCATTATGTCTAAAAATGCCTAAAATATTGTATCTATTGGAGTTTTACCAGAATCAGGTAATTTGGTAAGTTTTACAAATACAAAAATAGTTTTTTTTCATAATGACAGTATAACTGCTACATTCAATTTGACTGTTATTTAAACATAACTTCCTAATCACACATGCAAATAGGTTAATAAAGCCTAAAACAATGCATCCTTGTGAGTTTTACTCGAAATATTTGCTATTTTAAAGTTTGCAAACACAAAAAATTGTTTTTTACTCATTATGACAGTAATGTTCTTAAAATCCTGAGATAATGCGAAACAAGCAATAAAAATGTTTTTCAACATAATTCCTACATCAAACATGCAACATGTCTATTAATGCCTGAAGACATGTATCTTTGTTAGTTTTACTAGAAAAAATATATTTTGTAAGTTTTGCAAAGAGGCAAGTTAGTTTTTTCAATTCAATATGACAGTATAACTGTCATACCAAATATGAAAGTTATATAAACATAACTCCAAAATTGAACTTGGATTGTGTCTAAAAATGCCTAAAATATTGTATCTATGTGAGTTATACAAGAATCAGTTAATTTGGTAAGGTGTACAATTACATAAATTAGGGGTTTACTCATAATGACAGTATACTGCTACATTCAATTTGACAGTTATTTAAACATAACTTCTAACCACACATGCAAAATAGGCTTATAAAGCCTAAAACAATGCATCCATGTGAGTTTTACTCTAAACATATGCTATTTTAAGGCTTGCAAATACAAAAAGTAGTTTTTTTACTCATTATGACAGTAATGTTCTTAAAATCCTGAGATAATGCGAAATAAGCAATAAAAAAGCTTTTCAACATAATTCCTACACCAAACATGCAACATGTCTAATAATACCTGAAGACATGTATCTTTGTTAGTTTTACTAGAAAAAATATATTTTGTAAGTTTTGCAAGAGGCAAATAAGTTTTTTTTTAATTCAATATGAGAGTAAAACTGTCATACCAAATATGAAAGCTATATAAACATAACTCCAAAACTGAACATGCATTATGTCTAAAAATGCCTGTAATATTGTATCTATTGGAGTTTTACCAGAATCAGGTAATTTGGTGAGGTTTACAAATACAAAAATTGTGTTTTTTCATAATGACATTATAACTGCTACATTCAATTTGACTGTTATTTAAACATAACTTCCTAATCACACATGCAAATAGGTTATTAAAGCCTAAAACAATGCATCTTTGTGAGTTTTATTCGAAACATTTGCTATTTTAAAGTTTGCAAACACAAAAAATTGTTTTTTACTCATTATGACAGTAATGTTCTTAAAATCCTGAGATAATGCGAAATAAGCAATAAAAATGTTTTTCAACATAATTCCTACATCAAACATGCAACATGTCTAATAATGCCTGAAGACATGTATCTTTGTTAGTTTTACTAGAAAAAATATCTTTTGTAAGTTTTGCAAAGAGGCAAGTTAGTTTTTTCATTCAATATGACAGTATAACTGTCATACCAAATATGAAAGTTATATAAACATAACTCCAAAAATGAACGTGCATTATGTCTAAAAATGCCTAAAATATTGCATAAATGTGAGTTACACCAGAATCATGTAACTTGGTAAGGTTTACAAATACAAAAATGTTTTTTTTTTTTCATAATGACAGTATAACTGTTACATTCAATGTGACTGTTATTTAAACATAACTTCCTAATCACACATGTAAATAGGTCAATAAAGTCTAAAACAATGCATCCTTGTGTGTTTTACTCGAAACATTTGCTATTTTAAGGTTTGCAAACACAAAAAGTAGTTTTTTGCTCATTATGACAGTAATGTTCTTAAAATCCTGAGATAATGCGAAATAAGCAATAAAAATGTTTTTCAACATAATTCCTTCACTAAACATACAACATGTTTAATAATGCCTGAAAACATGTATCTTTGTTAGTTTTACTAGAAAATTACCTTTTGTAAGTTTTGCAAAGAGGCAAGTTCGTTTTTTTAATTCAATATGAAAGTATAGCTGTCATACCAAATATGAAAGTTATATAAACATAACTCCAAAACTAAACATGCATTATGTCTAAAAATGCCTAAAATATTGTATATATGTGAGTTACACCAGAATCATGTAATTTGGTAAGGTTTACAATTACAAAATTTTTTTTTTTTCATAATGACAGTATAACTGCTACATTCAATTTGACTGTTATTTATTCAAAACTTCCTAATCACACATGCAAATAGGTTAATAAAACCTAAAACAATGCAACCTTGTGAGTTTTACTCGAAACATTTGGTATTTTAAGGTTTGCAAACACAAAAAGTAGTTTTTTGCTCATTATGACGATAAGGTTCTTAAAATCCTGAGATAATGCGAAATAAGCAATAAAAATGTTTTTCAACATAATTCCTACACCAAATATGCAACAAGTCTAATAATGCGTGAAAATATGTATCTTTGTTTGTTTTACTAGAAAACATATCTTTTTTAAGTTTTGCAAAGAGGCAAGTTAGTTTTTTCAATTCATTATGACAGTATAACTGTCATACCAAATATGAAAGTTATATGAACATAACTCCAAAATTGAACTTGCATTATGTCTGAAAATGCCTAAAATATTGTATCTATTGGAGTTTTACCAGAATCAAGTAATTTGGTAAGTTTTACAAATACAAAAATAGTTTTTTTTCATAATGACAGTATAACTGCTACATTCAATTTGACTGTTATTTAAACATAACTTCCTAATCACACATGCAAATAGGTTAATAAAGCCTAAAACAATGCATCCTTGTGAGTTTTACTCGAAACATTTGCTATTTTAAAGTTTGCAAACACAAAAAATAGTTTTTTACTCATTATGACAGTAATGTTCTTAAAATCCTGAGATAATGCGAAATAAGCAATAAAAATGTTTTTCAACATAATTCCTACATCAAACATGCAACATGTCTATTAATGCCTGAAGACATGTATCTTTGTTAGTTTTACTAGAAAAAATATCTTTTGTAAGTTTTGCAAAGAGGCAAGTTAGTTTTTTCAATTCAATATTACAGTATAACTGTCATACCAAATATGAAAGTTATATAAACATAACTCCAAAATTGAACTTGGATTGTGTCTAAAAATGCCTAAAATATTGTATCTATGTGAGTTATACAAGAATCAGTTAATTTGGTAAGGTGTACAATTACATAAATTAGGGGTTTACTCATAATGACAGTATACTGCTACATTCAATTTGACAGTTATTTAAACATAACTTCTAACCACACATGCAAAATAGGCTTATAAAGCCTAAAACAATGCATCCATGTGAGTTTTACTCTAAACATATGCTATTTTAAGGCTTGCAAACACAAAAAGTAGTTTTTTACTCATTATGACAGTAATGTTCTTTAAATCCTGAGATAATGCGAAATAAGCAATAAAAATGTTTTTCAACATAATTCCTACGCCAAACATGCAACATGTCTAATAATACGTGAAGATATGTATCTTAGTTAGTTTAACTAGAAAATTATATTTTGTAAGTTTTGCAAAGAGGCAAGTCAGTTTTTTTAATTTAATATGACAGTATAACTGTCATACCAAATATGAAATATGTATAAACATAATTCCATAATTGAACATGCGTTATGTCTAAAAATGACTAAAATATTGTATCTATGTGAGTTATACAAGAATCAGTTAATTTGGTAAGGTGTACAATTACATAAATTAGGGGTTTACTCTTAATGACAGTATACTGCTACATTCAATTTGACAGTTATTTAAACATAACTTCTAACCACACATGCAAAATAGGCTAATATAATAATAATAATATAATAAAACAATGCATCCATGTGTGTTTTACTCTAAACATATGCTATTTTAAGGCTTGCAAATACAAAAAGTAGTTTTTTTACTCATTATGACAGTAATGTTCTTAAAATCCTGAGATAATGCGAAATAAGCAATAAAAAAGTTTTTCAACAATAATTCCTACACCAAACATGCAACATGTCTAATAATACCTGAAGACATGTATCTTTGTTAGTTTTACTAGAAAAAATATATTTTGTAAGTTTTGCAAGAGGCAAATAAGTTTTTTTTAATTCAATATGAGAGTAAAACTGTCATACCAAATATGAAAGCTATATAAACATAACTCCAAAACTGAACATGCATTATGTCTAAAAATGCCTGTAATATTGTATCTATTGGAGTTTTACCAGAATCAGGTAATTTGGTGAGGTTTACAAATACAAAAATTGTTTTTTTTTCATAATGACATTATAACTGCTACATTCAATTTGACTGTTATTTAAACATAACTTCCTAATCACACATGCAAATAGGTTATTAAAGCCTAAAACAATGCATCTTTGTGAGTTTTATTCGAAACATTTGCTATTTTAAAGTTTGCAAACACAAAAAGTAGTTTTTTACTTATTATGACAGTAATGTTCTTAAAATCCTGAGATAATGCGAAATAAGCAATAAAAAAGTTTTTCAACATAATTCCTACACCAAACATGCAACATGTCTAATAATACCTGAAGACATGTATCTTTGTTAGTTTTACTAGAAAAAATATCTTTTGTAAGTTTTGCAAGAGGCAAATAAGTTTTTTTTCAATTCAATATGAGAGTAAAACTGTCATACCAAATATGAAAGCTATATAAACATAACTCCAAAACTGAACATGCATTATGTCTAAAAATGCCTGTAATATTGTATCTATTGGAGTTTTACCAGAATCAGGTAATTTGGTGAGGTTTACAAATACAAAAATTGTTTTTTTTTCATAATGACATTATAACTGCAAAATTCAATTTGACTGTTATTTAAACATAACTTCCTAATCACACATGCAAATAGGTTATTAAAGCCTAAAACAATGCATCTTTGTGAGTTTTATTCGAAACATTTGCTATTTTAAAGTTTGCAAACACAAAAAGTAGTTTTTTACTTATTATGACAGTAATGTTCTTAAAATCCTGAGATAATGCGAAATAAGCAATAAAAAAGTTTTTCAACATAATTCCTACACCAAACATGCAACATGTCTAATAATACCTGAAGACATGTATCTTTGTTAGTTTTACTAGAAAAAATATCTTTTGTAAGTTTTGCAAGAGGCAAATAAGTTTTTTTTAATTCAATATGAGAGTAAAACTGTCATACCAAATATGAAAGCTATATAAACATAACTCCAAAACTGAACATGCATTATGTCTAAAAATGCCTGTAATATTGTATCTATTGGAGTTTTACCAGAATCAGGTAATTTGGTGAGGTTTACAAATACAAAAATTGTTTTTTTTCATAATGACATTATAACTGCTACATTCAATTTGACTGTTATTTAAACATAACTTCCTAATCACACATGCAAATAGGTTATTAAAGCCTAAAACAATGCATCTTTGTGAGTTTTATTCGAAACATTTGCTATTTTAAAGTTTGCAAACACAAAAAGTAGTTTTTTACTTATGACAGTAATGTTCTTAAAAGCCTGAGATAATGCGAAATAAGCAATAAAAATGTTTTTCAACATAATTCCTACATCAAACATGCAACATGTCTAATAATGCCTGAAGACATGTATCTTTGTTAGTTTTACTAGAAAAAATATCTTTTGTAAGTTTTGCAAAGAGGCAAGTTAGTTTTTTCATTCAATATGACAGTATAACTGTCATACCAAATATGAAAGTTATATAAACATAACTCCAAAATTGAACTTGGATTGTGTCTAAAAATGCCTAAAATATTGTATCTATGTGAGTTGTACAAGAATCAGTTAATTTGGTAAGGTGTACAATTACATAAATTAGGGGTTTACTCATAATGACAGTATACTGCTACATTCAATTTGACAGTTATTTAAACATAACTTCTAACCACACATGCAAAATAGGCTTATAAAGCCTAAAACAATGCATCCATGTGAGTTTTACTCTAAACATATGCTATTTTAAGGCTTGCAAACACAAAAAGTAGTTTTTTACTCAATATGACAGTAATGTTCTTTAAATCCTGAGATAATGCGAAATAAGCAATAAAAATGTTTTTCAACATAATTCCTACGCCAAACATGCAACATGTCTAATAATACGTGAAGATATGTATCTTAGTTAGTTTTACTAGAAAATTATATTTTGTAAGTTTTGCAAAGAGGCAAGTCAGTTTTTTTAATTTAATATGACAGTATAACTGTCATACCAAATATGAAAGCTATATAAACATAATTCCATAATTGAACATGCATTATGTCTAAAAATTACTAAAATATTGTATCTATGTGAGTTATACAAGAATCAGTTAATTTGGTAAGGTGTACAATTACATAAATTAGGGGTTTACTCTTAATGACAGTATACTGCTACATTCAATTTGACAGTTATTTAAACATAACTTCTAACCACACATGCAAAATAGGCTAATAAAGCCTAAAACAATGCATCCATGTGTGTTTTACTCTAAACATATGCTATTTTAAGGCTTGCAAATACAAAAAGTAGTTTTTTTACTCATTATGACAGTAATGTTCTTAAAATCCTGAGATAATGCGAAATAAGCAATAAAAAAGTTTTTCAACATAATTCCTACACCAAACATGCAACATGTCTAATAATACCTGAAGACATGTATCTTTGTTAGTTTTACTAGAAAAAATATCTTTTTGTAAGTTTTGC
The DNA here is from genome assembly GCF_033978685.3 of Nerophis lumbriciformis. NCBI lineage: Eukaryota > Metazoa > Chordata > Actinopteri > Syngnathiformes > Syngnathidae > Nerophis > Nerophis lumbriciformis. The sequence continues at coordinate 24,898,075 of NC_084569.2, forward strand.
AAGAGGCAAATAAGTTTTTTTTAATTCAATATGAGAGTAAAACTGTCATACCAAATATGAAAGCTATATAAACATAACTCCAAAACTGAACATGCATTATGTCTAAAAATGCCTGTAATATTGTATCTATTGGAGTTTTACCAGAATCAGGTAATTTGGTGAGGTTTACAAATACAAAAATTGTTTTTTTTCATAATGACATTATAACTGCTACATTCAATTTGACTGTTATTTAAACATAACTTCCTAATCACACATGCAAATAGGTTATTAAAGCCTAAAACAATGCATCTTTGTGAGTTTTATTCGAAACATTTGCTATTTTAAAGTTTGCAAACACAAAAAGTAGTTTTTTACTTATTATGACAGTAATGTTCTTAAAATCCTGAGATAATGCGAAATAAGCAATAAAAATGTTTTTCAACTTAATTCCTACATCAAACATGCAACATGTCTAATAATGCCTGAAGACATGTATCTTTGTTAGTTTTACTAGACAAAATATATTTTGTAAGTTTTGCAAAGAGGCAAGTTAGTTTTTTCATTCAATATGACAGTATAACTGTCATACCAAATATGAAAGTTATATAAACATAACTCCAAAATTGAACGTGCATTATGTCTAAAAATGCCTAAAATATTGTATCTATGTGAGTTATACAAGAATCAGTTAATTTGGTAAGGTTTACAATTACATAATATAGGGGTTTACTCATATAGACAGTATAACTGCTACATTCAATTTGACAGTTATTTAAACATAACTTCTAACCACATGCATCCTTGTGAGTTTTACTCGAAACATTTGCTATTTTAAGGCTTGCAAACACAAAAAGTAGTTTTCTACTCATTTTGACAGTAATGTTCTTAAAATCCTGAGATAATGCAAAATAAGCAATACAAATGTTTTTCAACATAATTCCTACATCAAAGATGCAACACGTCTAATAATACCTGAAGACATGTATATTTGTTAGTTTTACTAGAAAAATTATCTTTTGTAAGTTTTGCAAGAGGCAAATAAGTTCTTTAAATTCAATATGAGAGTATAACTGTCATACCAAATATGAAAGCTATATAAACGTAACTCCAAAACTGAACATGCATTAAGTCTAAAAATGCTTGTAATATTGTATCAATTGGAGTTTTACCAGAATCAGGTAATTTGGTAAGGTTTACAAATACAAAAATTGTATTTTTTCATAATGAAAACTACATTCAATTTGAATGTTATTTAAACATAACTTCCTAATCACACATGCAAATAGGTTAATAAAGCCTAAAACAATGCATCCTTGTGAATTTTACTCGAAACATTTGCTATTTTAAGGCTTTCAAACAGAAAAAGTAGTTTTTTACTCATTATAACAGTAATGTTCTTAAAATCCTGAGATAATGCAAAATAAGCAATAAAAATGTTTTTCAACATAATTACTACACCAAACATGCAACATATCTAATAATGCCTGAAGACATGTATCTTTGTTAGCTTTACTAGAAACTTACCTTTTGTAAGTTTTGCAAAGAGGCAAGTTAGTTTTTTTAATTCAATATGAAAGTATATTTGTCATACCAAATATGCAAGTTATACAAACATATGTCTAAAAATGCCTAAAATATTGTATCTATGTGAGTTTTACAAGAATCAGTTCATTTGGTATGGTGTACAATTACATAAATTAGGGGTTTACTCATAATGACAGATAACTGCTACATTCAATTTGATAGTTATTTAAACATAACTTCTAACCACACATGCAAAATAGGCTAATAAAGCCTAAAACAATGCATCCATGTGTGTTTTACTCTAAACATATGCTATTTTAAGGCTTGCAAATACAAAAAGTAGTTTTTTTACTCATTATGACAGTAATGTTCTTAAAATCCTGAGATAATGCGAAATAAGCAATAAAAAAGTTTTTCAACATAATTCCTACACCAAACATGCAACATGTCTAATAATACCTGAAGACATGTATCTTTGTTAGTTTTACTATAAAAAATATATTTTGTAAGTTTTGCAAAGAGTCAAATTAGATTTTTTAATTCAATATGACAGTATAACTGTCATACCAAATATGAAAGTTATATAAACATAACTCAAAAATTGAACCTGCATTATGTCTAAAAATGCCTCAAATATTGTATCTATAAGAGTTACACCAAAATCAGGTAATTTGGTAAGGTTTACAAATACAAAAAATGTTTTTTTTCATAATGACAGATAACTGCTACATTCAATTTGACAGTTATTTAAACATAACTTCCTAACCACACATGCAAAATAGGCTAATAAAGCCTAAAACAATGCATCCTTGTGAGTTTTACTCGAAACATATGCTTCTTTAAGGCTTGCAAACACAAATAGTAGTTTTTTTTACTCATTATGACAGTAATACATGGCTAATTACGCCTTGAAACTGTATCTTTGTGAATTTTACTGGGAAAATTTTTTTTTGTAAGGTTTATAAAGACACAAGTTATTTTTTTTTTTTAACTCAATATGATGGTATAACTGTCATACTAAACATAAAAGTTGTATAAACCAAACCCAAACATGCATTATGTCTAAAAATGCCTGCAATATTGTATCTATGTGATTTTTACCAGAATCAGGTAAAAATTGGTAAGGTTTACAAATACAAAAATTAGGTTTTACTCACTATGACAGTATACTGTCACATTCAATCTGACAGTTATTTAAACATACTGTAACTCCTAAACCACAAATACAAAATGGCTAATAATGCCTGGAAAAATGTATCTTTGTGAGTTTTCCTGGAAAAAATTTTTTTTTATAAGTTTTGTAAAGAAACAAGTTAGTTTTTTTACTTAATATGACAGTCATGATGTCATACTAAATATGAAAGTTAAATAAACATAACTCCAAAACTAAACTTGTAATACGTCTAAAAATGCCTGTAATATTGAATATATGTGAGTTTTCCCAGATTCAGGTAAGGTTTACAAATACAAAAATTGGGTTTTACTCATAATGACAGTATAACTGCCATGTTCAAAATAACAGTTATTTAAACATAACTCCTAAACCAAAAATGCTAAATAGCTAATAATGCATGGAGAAATGTATCTTTGTGAGTTTTACTAGAAAAAAATATTTTGTAAGGTTTGTAAAGACAAAAGTTTGTTTTTTTTACTCAATATGATGGTATACTGTCAAACTAAATATAAAAGTAATATACACATCATTCCAAAACCAAACTCCTCAACCAAACTTGCAATCCGTCTTAAACTGCCTGTAATATTGTATCTATGTGAGTTTTACCAGAATCAGGAATTTTGGTAAGGTTTATAAATACAAAAATTAGGTTTTACTCATAATGACAGTATAACTGCCACCCTCAATATGACGGTTATGTTAACATAACTCCTAAACCACACATGCAAAATGGCTAATAATGCCTGGAGAAATGTATCTTTGTGAGTTTTACAGGAAAAACAATAGTTTGTAAGGTTTGATAAGCCACAAAATAGTTTTGTTTATTCAATGTTTGTATAACTGTCATAATAAATGTAAAAGTTATATAAATATAACTCCAATACCAAACATGCAATCCGTCTAAAAATGCCTGTAATATTGAATCTATGTGAGTTTTACTAGAATCAGGTATTTTGTTAAGGTTTACAAATACAAAAATTAGGTTTTACTCACTATGACAGTATACTGTCACATTCAATCTGACTGTTATTTAAACACAAATTCTAAACCACAGATGCAAAATGGCTAATAATAACTAGAGAAATGTATTTTTGTGAATTTTACTGGAAAAAAAATATTTTGTAAGGTTTGTATAGACACAAGTTAGTTTTTTGAGTTTTTTTTACTCAATATGATGCAAACATGCTTTATGTCTAAAAAAATCCTGTAATATTTTATCCATGTGTGTTTTATCAGAATCAGTTATTTTGGTAATTTTACAAATACAAAAAATAGGTTTTACTCATAATGACAGTATATCTGCCACAATCAATATGACAGTTATTTAAACATAACTCTAAACCAAACATGGTTAATGGCTAATAATGCCTGGAGAAATGTATCTTTGTGAGTTTTACTGGAAATTTTTTTTTTTTAAGGTTTATAAAGACACAAGTTAGTTTTTTTTACTCAATAGGACAGTATAACTGTAATACTAAATGTAAAAAATATATAAACATAACCAAAACCAAACATGCATTATGTTCAAAAATGCCTGTAATTTTGTATCCATGCGAGTTTTACAAAAATCAATTTGTGTAGTAAGGTTTGCAATTACAAAATATTTGTTTTACTCACCATGATAGTATACTGTCACATTCAATTTGACAGTTATTTAAACATAACTCCTAAACCACACATGCAAAATGACTAATAATGCCTGGAAAAATGTATCTCTGTGAATTTTACTGGAGTCAGTTGTTTTTGTAAGTTTTGCTAATACAAAATATTGGTTTTACTCACTATGACAGTATACTGTCACATTCAATCTGACAGCTATTTAAACATAACTCCTAAACCACACATGCAAAATGACTAATAATGCCTGGAAAAATGTATCTCTGTGAATTTTACTGGAAACAAATATTTTGTAAGGTTTGTAAAATTACAAGTTTGTTATTTTTTACTCAATTTGACAGTTTAACTGTCATACTAAATATGACATTTATATACACATAACTCTAAAACCAAACTTGCAATCCGTCTAAAAATGCCTGTAATATTGAATGTGAGTTTTACCAGAATCAGGTATTTTGGTAAGGTTTACAAATACAAAAAATAGGTTTTACTCATAATGACAATATAACTGCCACATTTAACATGACAGGTATTTAAACATAATTCCTAAACCACAAATGCAAAATGGCTAATAATGCCTGCAGCAATGTTTCTTTGTGAGTTTTCCTGGAACAATAAAATAAATTTGTAAGATTTGTAAAGACACACGTTAGTTTTTTACTTAATATGACAGTATAACTGGCATACTAAATTTGAAAGTTAAATAAACATAACTCCAAAACCAACTTGCAATTCGTCTAAAAATGCCTCTAATATTGTATCAATGTGAGTTTTACCAGGATCAGGTATTTTGGTAAGGTTTACATAAACACAAATTTGGTTTTACTCATGATGACTGTATAACTGCCACATTTAATATGACAGTTATGTAAACATAACTCCTATACCACAAATGCAAAATGGTTAATAATGCCTGGAGAAATGTATCTTTTTAAGTTTTACAGGAAAAAAAAAACAATTTTGTAAGGTTTGTAATGACTGCGATGAGATAGCGACTTGTCCAGGGTGTACCCCGCCTTCCGCCCGATTGTAGCGCCCCCCGCGACCCCAAAGGGAATAAGCGGTAGAAAATGGATGGATGGATGGATATAAACATAATTCCAAAACCAAATATGCAATCCATCTAAAAATGCCTGTAATATTGAATATATGTGCGCTTTATCAGATTCAGGTATTTTGGTAAGGTTTACGAATACAAAAATTAGGTTTTACTCATAGTGACAATATAACTGCTACACTCAATATGACAGTTAATTAAACATAACTCCTATACCACACATGCAAAATGGTTAATAATGCCTGGAGAAATGTATCTTTGTGAGTTTTACTGGAAAAAACAAATTTGTAAGGTTTATAAAGATACAAGTTACATTTTTTACTCAATATGATGATATAGCTGTCATACTAAATATGAAAGTTATATTAACAAAACTCCAAAACCAATGAATTAATGTTCGTTTTACTAGAATCAGGTATGTTGGTAAGGTTTACAAAAACAAAAAATAGGTTTTACTCATAATGACAGTAAAACTGCCAAATTCAATATGACAGTTATGTAAACAAAACTCCTATACCACACATGCAAAATGGTTAATAATGCCTGGAGAAATGTATCTTTGTGAGTTTTACTGGAAAAAACGAATTTGTAAGGTTTATAAAGATACAAGTTAAATTTTTTACTCAATATGATGATATAACTGTCATACTAAATATGAAAGTTATATTAACATAACTCCAAAACCAATGAATCTATGTTCGTTTTACTAGAATCAGGTATTTTGGTAAGGTTTAAAAAAACAAAAAATAGGTTTTACTCATAATGACAGTATACTGCCACATTCAATATGACAGTTATGTAAACATAACTCCTAAACCACACATGCAAAATGGTTAATAATGCCTGGAGAAATGTATCTTTTTAAGTTTTATAGGAAAAAAAAAAACAATTTTGTAAGGTTTGTAAAGACTGCGATGAGGTGGCGACTTGTCCAGGGTGTAACCCGCCTTCCGCCCGATTGTAGCTGAGATAGGCTCCAGCGCCCCCCGCGACCCCAAAGAAAATAAGCGGTAGGAAATGGATGGATGGATGGGTTTGTAAAGACACAAGTTATTTTTTTCTTACTCAATATGACAGTAAAATTGTCATACTAAATGTAAAAAAATTATAAACATAACTCCAAAACCAAACATGCATTATGTCTAAAAATGCCTGTAATATTGTAATCATGTGAATTTAACTAGAATCAGTTGTTTTTGTAAGGTTTGCAAATACAAAATATTGGTTTAACTCACTATGACAGTATACTGTCACATTCAATCTGAGAGTTATTTAAACATAACTCCTAAACCAAACATGTTTTATGTCTGAAAATTCCTGTAGTATTGTATCTATATGAGTTTTACCAGAATCAGGTATTTTCCATCCATCCATCCATTTATATATATGAAAGTTATATAAACACAACTCCAAAACCAAATATTCAATCCGTCTAAAAATGCCTGTAATATTGAATACATGTGAGTTTTATCAGAATCAGGTATTTTGGTAAGGTTTACAAAAACAAAAATTAGGTCTTACTCATAGTGACGGTATAACTTCCACACTCAATATGACAGTTAATTAAACATAACTCCTAAAACACAAATGCAAAATGACTAATAATGCCTAGAGAATGTGAATTTTACTGGAAAACAATATTTTGTAAGGTTTGTAAAGATACAAATTATTTTTTGTTTTTTACTCAATATGATGGTCTAACTTTCATACTAAATATGAAAGTTATGTAAACATAACACCAAAACCAAACATGCTTTATGTCTAAAAATTCCTGTAATATTGTATCGATGTGGGTTTTACCAGAATCAGGTATTTTGGTAAAGTTTACAATTACAAAAAATAGGTTTTACTCATGATGACAGTATAACTGCCACACTCAATATGACATTTGTTTAAACATAACTCCTAAACCAAACATGATAAATGGCTAATTATGCCTGGAGAAATGTATCTTTGTGAGTTTTACTGGGAACATTTTTTTTTGTAAGGTTTATAAAGACACAAGTTATTTTTTTTTTTTACTCAATAGGATGGTATAACTGTCATACTAAATATAAAAGTTGTATAAACATAACTCCAAAACCAAACATGCATTATGTCTAAAAATGCCTGCAATATTGTATCTGTGTGATTTTTACCAGAATCAAGTATTTTTGGTAAGGTTTACAAATACAAAAATTAGGTTTTACTCAATATGACAGTATAACTGTCATACTACATGCAGAAAATATATAAACATGACTCCAAAACCAAACTTGCAATCCTTTTGTATTTGCAAACGTTCCAAAAACAACTGATTCTAGTAAAACTCACATGGATATAATATTACAGTTATTTTTAGATATAATGCATGTTTGGTTTTGGAGTTATGTTTATAAAACTTTTACATTTAGTATGACAGTTATAATGTCATATTGAGTAAAAAAAATAACTTGTCTTTACAAACTTTACAATTTTTTCCAAGCATTATTAGCCATTTTGCATGTGTGGTTTAGGAGTTATATTTAAATAACTGTCATATTGAGTGTGGCAGTTATACTGTCATTATGAGTAAAACCTTATTTTTGTATTTGTAAACCTTACCAAAATACCTGATTGTAGTAAAACTCACATAGATACAATATTACAGGCATTTTTAGACATAATGCATGTTTGGTTTTGGAGTTATGTTTATATAACTTTCATATTTAGTATGACAGTTATACTGTCATATTAAGTAAAAAAAAAGTAACTTGTGTCTTTACAAACCTTACAAAATTTATTTACCAGTAAAACTCACAAAGATACATTTCTCCAGGCATTATTAGTCATTTTGTATGTGTGGTTTAGGAGTTATGTTTAAATAACTGTCAGATTGAATGTGACAGTATACTGTCATAGTGAGTAAAACCAATATTTTGTATTTGCAAACCTTACAAAAACAACTTATTCTAGTAAAACTCACATGGATACAATATTACAGGCATTTTTAGACAGAAAGCATGTTTGGTTTTGGAGTTATGTTTATATAAATTTTACATTTAGTATGAGAGTTATACTGTCATATGGAGTAAAAAACAACTAACTTGTGTCTTTACAAACCTTACAAAAAAATTGTTTTCCAGTAAAACTCACAAAAATGCATTTCGCCAGTCACAATTAGCTATTTAGCATGTTTGGTTTAGGAGTTATGTTTAAATAACTGTCATTTTGAATGTGGCAGTTATACTGGCGTTATGAGTAAAACCTAATTTTTGTATTTGTAAACCTTACCAAAATACCTGATTCAGGTAAAACTCACAGAGATTCAATATTACAGTTAATTTTAGACGAATTGCAAGTTTGATTTTGGAGTTATGTTTATATAACTTTCATACTTAGTATGACAGTTATACTGTCATATTGAGTAAAAAAAACTAACTTGTGTTTTTACAAACCTTACAAAATATGTTTTTTTCCAGTAAAATTCACTGAGATACATTTTTCCATAATTATTAGTCATTTTGCATGTGTGGTTTAGGAGTTATGTTTAAATAACTGTCAGATTTAATGTAACAGTATACTGTCATAGTGAGTAAAACCAATATTTTGTATTTGAAAACCTTACAAAAACAACTGATTCTACTAAAACTCACATGGATACAATATTACAGGCATTTTTAGACAAAATGCATGTTTGGTTTTGGAGTTATGTTTGTATAACTTTTCCATTTAGTATGACAGTTATACTGTCTTTTTGAGTTAAAAAAAACTAACTTGTGTCTTTACAAACCTTACAATTTTTTTTTTCCAGTAAAACTCACAAAGATACATTTCTCCAGGCATTATTAACCATTTTGCATGTGTGGTATAGGAGTTATGTTTACATAACTGTCATATTAAATGTGGCAGTTATACTGTCATTATGAGTAAAACCAAATTTGTGTATATGTAAACCTTACCAAAATACCTGATTCTGGTAAAACTCACATAGATACAATATTACAGGCATTTTTAGACGTATTGCAAGTTTGGTTTTGGAGTTATGTTTATTTAACTTTTATATTTAGTATGCCAGTTATACCGTCATATTAAGTAAAAAATTAACTTGTGTCTTTACAAACCTTACAATTGTATTTATTTTTTTCCAGGAAGACTCACAAATATACCTTGCTCAAGGCATTATTAGCCATTTTGCATTTGTGGTTTAGGAATTATGTTTAAATACCTGTCATGTTAAATTTGGCAGTTATATTTTCATTATGAGTAAAACCTATTTTTTGTAATTGTAAACCTTACCAAAATACCTGATTCTGGTAAAACTCACATAGATACAATATTACAGGAAATTTTAGACATAAAACATGTTTGGTTTTGGAGTTATGTTTATAACTTTCATATTTAGTATGACAGTGATACCATTATATTGAGTAAAAAAAAATAACTTGTGTCTATATAAACCTTACTTTTTTTTCCCCCAGTAAAACTCACAAAGATACATTTCTCAGGGTATAATTAGCCATTTATCATGTTTGGTTAAGGAGTTATGTTTAAATAACTGTCATATTGAGTTTGGCAGTTATACTGTCATTTTGAGTAAAACCTAGATTTTGTATTTGTAAACCTTACCAAAATACCTGATTCTGGTAAAAATCACATAGATACAAAAGTACAGGCATTTTTAGACATAATGCATGTTTGGTTTTGGAGTTATGTTCATACAACTTTCTTATTTAGTATGACAGTTATATCATTATATTGAGTAAAAAAAAAAAATTTGTGTCTTTATAAACCTTACTTTTTTTTTTTAGACGGATTGCATATTTGGTTTTGGAGTTGTGTTTATATGACTTTTATATATAGTATGACAGCTGTACTGTTAAATTGTGTAAAAAAACAACAACTAAATCGTGTCTTTACAAACCATACAAATTATTTTTTCCAGTAAAATTCACAAAGATACATTCCTCAAGGCATTATTAGCCATTTTGTCAGATTAAATGTGACAGTATACTGTCATTATGAGTAAAACTAATATTTTTTATTTGTAAACCTTACAAAAACAACTGGTTCTAGTAAAACTCACATTTTTTTCCCCCCAAAACTCACAAAGATACATTTCTACAGGCATAATTAGCCATTTATCATGTTTGGTTTAGGAGTTATGTTTAAACAACTGTCATATTGAGTGTGGCAGTTATACTGTCATTATGAGTAAAACCTATTTTTTGTATTTGTAAACCTTACCAAAATACCTGATTCTGGTTAAACCCACATCGATACAATATTACAGTAATTTTTAGACATAAAGCATGTTTGGTTTTGGAGTTATGTTTATATAACTTTCATATTTAGTATGAAAGTTATACCATCATATTGAGTAAAAAACAACAAATATTTTGTATCTTTACAAACCTTACAAAATATTGTTTTCCAGTAAAATTCACAAATATACCTTTCTCTAGGCATTATTAGTCATTTTGCATTTGTGTTTTAGGAGTTATTAGGAGTAATTAACTGTCATATTGAGTGTGGCAGTTATACTGTCACTATGAGCAAAACATAATTTTTGTGTTCGTAAACCTTACCAAAATACCTGATTCTGATAAAACTCACATATATTCAATATTACAGGCATTTAAACGGATTGCATATTTGGTTTTGGAGTTGTGTTTATATAACTTTCATATATAGTATGACAGCTATACTGTTAAATTGTGTAAAAAAAAAAAAAACTAACTCGTGTCTGTACCAAAATACCTGATTCTGGTAAAACTCATATAGATTCAATATTACAGGCAATTTAAGACGGATTGCAAGTTTGGTTTAGGAGTTTGTTTTTGGAATTATGTTTATATTAATTTTATAATTAGTATGACAGCTGTACTGTTAAAGTGTGTAAAAAAATAATAAAAAATAACTCGTGTCTTTACCAAAATACCTGAATCTGATAAAACTCTCATATATTCAATATTACAGGCATTTTTAGACGGATTGCATATTTGGTTTTGGAATTATGTTTATATAACTTTCATATATAGTATGACAGCTAAACTGTTAAATTGTGTTAAAAAAAAACTAACTTGTGTCTTTACAAACCTTACAAAATATTTTTTCCAGTAAATCTCACAAAGATACATTCCTCAAGGCATTATTAGCTATTTTGTCAGTATACTGTCATTATGAGTAAAACTAATATTTTTATTTGTAAACTTTACAAAAACAACTGATTATAGTAAAACTCACATGGATACAAAATTATAAGCATTTTTAAACACAATGCATGTTTGGTGGCAGTCAATGTGGCAGTTATACTGTCATTATGAGTAAAACCTAATTTTTGTAATTGTACACCTTACCAAATTACCTGATTCTGGTGAAACTCACATAGATACAATATTACAGGCATTTTTAGACATAATGCATGTTCAGTTTTGGAGTTATGTTTATATAACTTTCATATTTGGTATGACAGTTACTCTGTCATATTGAATTAAAAAAACTTATTTGCCTCTTTGCAAAACTTACAAAAGATAATCTTTTTCTTCAGGTATTATTAGACATGTTGCATGTTTGGTGTAGGAATAATGTTGAAAACTTTTTTATTGCTTATTTCGCATTATCTCAGGATTTTAAGAACATTACTGTCTTAATGAGTAAAAAACTACTTTTTGTGTTTGTAAGCCTTAAAATAGCATATGTTTCGAGTAAAACTCACAAAGATGCACTGTTTTAGGCTTTATTAGCCTTTTTGCATGTGTGGTTAGGAAGTTATGTTTAAATAACTGTCAAATTGAATTTAGCAGTTATCTGTCATTATGAGTAAACCCCTAATTTATGTAATTTTTACTTTACCAAATTAACTGATTCTTTTAAAACTCCCATAGATACAATATTTTAGGCATTTTTAGACATAATGCATGTATAATTTTGGAGTTATGTTTATATAACCTTTATATTTAGTATGGCAGTTATACTGTCATATTGAATAAAAAAAAACTAACTTACGTCAAGGCAAAACTTACAAAAGATATTTTTTCAAGTGAAACTAACAAGGATACATGTATCTAGGCGTTATTAGACAAGTTGCATGTTTGGTGTAGGAATTATGATGAAAAACATTTTTATTGCTTATTTCGCATTATCTCAGGATTTTAAGAACATTACTGTCATAATGAGTAAAAAACTACTTTTTGTGTTTGCAAGCCTTAAAATTGCATATGTTTCGAGTAAAACTCACAAGGATGCATTGTTTTAGGCTTTATTAGCCTATTTTGCATGTGTAGTTAGGAAGTTATGTTTAAATAACTGTCAAATTGAATGTAGCAGTTATCTGTCATTATGAGTAAACCCCTAATTTATGTAATTTTTACTTTACCAAATTAACTGATTCTTTTAAAACTCCCATAGATACAATATTTTAGGCATTTTTAGACATAATGCATGTATAATTTTGGAGTTATGTTTATATAACTTTCATATTTGGTATGACAGTTATACTGTCATATTGAATTAAAAAAACTAACTTCCCTCTTTGCAAAACTTACAAAATAAATTTTTTCTAGTAAAACTAACAAAGATGCATATCTTCACGCATTATTTGACATGTTGCATGTTTGGTGTAGGAATTATGTTGAAAAACATTTTTATTGCTTATTTCGCATTATCTCAGGATTTTAAGAACATTACTGTCATAATGAGTAAAAAACTACTTTTTGTGTTTGCAAGCCTTAAAATACCAATGTTTCGAGTAAAACTCACATGGATGCATTGTTTAAGGCTTTATTAGCCTATTTTGCATGTGTGGTTAGGAAGTTATGTTTAAATAACTGTCAAATTGAATGTAGCAGTTAAACTGTCATTATGAGTAAACCCTTAATTCTGTAATTGTACACCTTACCAAATTAACTGATTCTTGTAAAACTCACATAGATACAATATTTTAGGCATTTTTAGACATAATGCATATTCAATTTTGGAGTTATGTTTATATAACTTTCATATTTTGTATGACAGTTATACTGTCATATTGAATTAAAAAAATGTACTTGCCTCTTTGCAAAACTTACAAAAGATACATTTTCTAGTAAAACTAACAAAGATACATGTCTTCAGGCATTATTTGACATGTTGCATGTTTGATGTAGGAATTATGTTAAAAAACGTTTTTATTGCTTATTTCGCATTATCTCAGGATTTTAAGAACATTACTGTCATAATGAGTAAAAAACTACTTTTTGTGTTTGCAAGCCTTAAAATACCAATGTTTCGAGTAAAACTCACATGGATGCATTGTTTAAGGCTTTATTAGCCTATTTTGCATGTGTGGTTAGGAAGTTATGTTTAAATAACTGTCAAATTGAATGTAGCAGTTAAACTGTCATTATGAGTAAACCCTTAATTCTGTAATTGTACACCTTACCAAATTAACTGATTCTTGTAAAACTCACATAGATACAATATTTTAGGCATTTTTAGACATAATGCATATTCAATTTTGGAGTTATGTTTATATAACTTTCATATTTTGTATGACAGTTATACTGTCATATTGAATTAAAAAAATTTACTTGCCTCTTTGCAAAACTTACGAAAGATACATTTTCTAGTAAAACTAACAAAGATACATGTCTTCAGGCATTATTTGACATGTTACATGTTTGATGTAGGAATTATGTTAAAAAACGTTTTTATTGCTTATTTCGCATTATCTCAGGATTTTAAGAACATTACTGTCATAATGAGTAAAAACTACTTTTTGTGTTTGCAAACCTTAAAATAGCAATTGTTTCGAGTAAAACTCACAAGGATGCATTGTTTTAGGCTTTATTAACATATTTGCATGTGTGATTAGGAAGTTTTGTTTAAATAACAGTCAAATTGAATGTAGCAGATAAACTGTCATTAAGAGTAAACCCTTAATTTCTGTAATTGTACACCTTACCAAATTAACTGATTCTTGTAAAACTCACATAGATACAATATTTTAGGCATTTTTAGACATAATGCATATTCAATTTTGGAGTTATGTTTATATAACTTTCATATTTTGTATGACAGTTATACTGTCATATTGAATTAAAAAAACTAACTTGCCTCTTTGCAAAAGTTACAAAAGATAATTTTTCTAGTAAAACTAACAAAGATACATATCTTCACGCATTATTAGACATGTTGCATGTTTGGTGTATGAATTATGTTAACAAACATTTTTATTGCTTATTTCGCATTATCTCAGGATTTAAAGAACATTACTGTCATAATGAATAAAAAACTACTTTTTGTGTTTGCAAGCCTTAAAATAGCATATGTTTCGAGTAAAACTCACATGGATGCATTGTTTTATGCTTTATTAGCCTATTTTGCATGTGTGGTTAGAAGTTATGTTTAAATAACTGTCAAATTGAATGTAGCAGTCAAACATAATTCCAAAACCAAATATGCAATCCGTCTAAAAATGCCTGTAATATTGAATATATGTGAGTTTTATCAGATTCAAGTATTTTGGTAAGGTTTACGAATACAAAAATTAGGTTTTACTCATAGTGACAATATAACTGCCACACTCAATATGACAGTTAATTAAACATAACTCTTAAAACACAAATGCAAAATGACTAATAATGCCTAGAGAAATGTATATTTGTGAATTTTAATGGAAAACAATATTTTGTATTATTTGTAAAGATACAAATTAGTTGTTTTTTTTACTCAATATGATGGAATACTGTCATACTAAATATGAAAGTTATATAAACATAACTCCAAAACCAAACATGCTTTATGTCAAAAAATTCCTGTTACTTTGTATCGGTGTGGGTTTTACCAGAATCAGGTATTTTGGTAAGGTTTACAAATACAAAAAATAGGTTTTTATTTATAATGACACACAATACAATAACTGCCACACTCAATATGACAGTTATTTAAACATAACTCCTAAACCAAACATAATAAATGGCTAATTATGCCTGGAGAAATGTATCTTTGTGAGTTTTGGGAAACAAATATTTGTAAGGTTTATAAAAACACAAGTTTTTTTGTTTTTTTTACTCAATATGATGGTATAACTGTCATACTAAATATGAAAGTTGTATAAACATAACTCCAAAACCAAACATGTATTATGTCTAAAAATGCCTGCAATATTGTATCTATGTGATTTTTACCAGAATAAGGTATTTTTGGTAAGGTATACAAATACAAAAATTAGGTTTTAGTCACTATGACAGTATACTGTCACATTCAATCTGACAGTTATTTAACCATACTGTAACTCCTAAACAACAAATACAAAATGGCTAATAATGCCTGGAGAAATGTATCTTTGTGAGATTTCCTGGAAAAAAAATTTTTTTTATAAGGTTTGTAAAGACACAAGTTAGTATTTTTTACTTAATATGACAGTATAACTGTCATACTAAATATGAAAGTTAAATAAACATAACTCCAAAACCAAACTTGCAATACGTCAATAAAATGCCTGTAATATTGAATCTATGTGAGTTTTACCAGAATCAGGTATTTAGGTAAGGTTTACAAATACAAAAATTGGGTTTTACTCATAATGACAGTATAACTGCCATATTCAAAATAACAGTAATTTAAACACAAATCCTAAACCAAACATGCTAAATAGCTAATAATGCCTGGAGAAATGTATCTTTGTGAGTTTTACTAGACAAATATATTTTGTAAGGTTTGTAAAGACAAAAGTTATTTTTTTTTTACTCAATATGATGGTATAACTGTCTAACTAAATTTAAAAGTAATATGAACATAATTCCAAAACCAAACTTCTTAACCAAACTTGCAATCCGTCTTAAACTGCCTGTAATATTGAATCTATATGAGTTTTACCAGAATCAGGTATTTTGGTAAGGTTTACAAATACAAAACTTGGGTTTTACTCATAATGACAGTATAACTGCATTATTTGATACGACAGTTATTTAAACATAACTCCTAAACCAAACATGATAAATGCTAATAATGCCTGGAAAAATGTATATAAACATAACTCCAAAACCAAACATACATTATGTCCAAAAATGCCTGTAATATTGTATCTATGTGAGGTTTACCAGAATCAGGTATTTTGGTAAGGTTTATAAATACAAAATTTAGGTTTTACACATAATGACACTGTAACTGCCATGTTCAAAATAACAGTTATTTAAACATAACTCCTGAACCGAACATGCTAAATGGCTATTAATGCCTGGAGAAATGTATACAAACATAACTCCAAAACCAAACATGCATTATATCTTAAAATGCCTTTAGTATTGTATTTATATGAGTTTTACCAGAATCAGGTAAGGTTTACATATACACAAATTTGGTTTTACTCATAATGACAGTATACTGCCACAATTCATATGACAGTTATGTAAACATAACTCCTGTACCACACATGCAAAATGGTTTATAATGCCTTGAGAAATGTATCTTTGTGAGTTTTACTGGAAAAAACGAAATTGTAAGGTTTATAAAGACACAAGTTCAATTTTTTACTCAATATGATGATATAACTGTCATACTAAATATGAAAGTTATATAAACATAACTCCAAAACCAATGAATCTATGTTCGTTTTACTAGAATCAGGTATTTTGGTAAGGTTTACAAAAAAAAAAAAGGTTTTACTCATAATGACAGTATAACTGCCACATTCAATATGACAGTTATGTAAACATAACTCCTAAACCACACATGCAAAATGGTTAATAATGCCTGGAGAAATGTATCTTTTTAAGTTTTACAGTGAAAAAAATATATTTTGTAAGGTTTGTAAGGACTGCGATGAGGTGGCGACTTGTCCAGGGTGTACGCCGCCTTCCGCCCGATCGTAGCTGAGATAGGCTCCAGCGCCCCTCGCCACCCCAAAGGGAATAAGCGATAGAAAATAGATGGATGGATGGGTTTGTAAAGACACAAGTTATTTTTTTTTTACTCAATATGACATATGACATACTAAATGTAAAAAAATTATAAACATAACTCCAAAACCAAACATGCATTATGTCTAAAAATGCCTGTAATATTGTATTCATGTGAGTTTAACTAGAATCAGTTGTTTTTGTAAGGTTTGCAAATTCAAAATATTGGTTTTACTCACTATGACAGTATACTGTCACATTCAATCTGACAGTTATTTAAACATAACTCCTAAACCAAACATGTTTTATGTCTAAAAAATCCTGTATTATTGTATCTATATGAGTTTTACCAGAATCAGGTATTTTGGTAAGGTTTACAAAAACAAAATATAGGTTTTACTCATAATGACAATATAATTACCACACTCCACATGACAGTTATTTATAGATAATTCCTAAACCAAACATGATACATGGCTAATAATGCCTGGAGAAATGTATCTTTGTGATTTTTACTAGAAAAAAAATATTTTGTAAGGTTTGTAAAGACAAAAGTTAGTTCTTTTTTACTCAATATGATGGTATAACTGTCACACTAAATATGAAAGTTATATAAACATAATTCCAAAACTAAACTATGAAACCAAACTTTCAATCTGTCTTAAACTGCCTGTAATATTGAATCTATGTGAGTTTTACCAGAATCAGGTATTTTGGTAAGGTTGACAAATACAAAAATTAGGTTTTACTCATAATGACAGTATAACTGCCACATTGACTGCCACCAAACATGCATTATGTCTAAAAATGCTTATAATTTTGTATCCATGTGAGTTTTACTAGAATCAGTTGTTTTTGTAAGGTTTACAAATACAAAATATTAGTTTTACTCATAATGACAGTATACTGTCACAATTAATCCGACAAAATGGCTAATAATGCCTTGAGGAATGTATCTTTGTGAGTTTTACTGGAAAAAATATTTTGTAAGGTTTGTAAAGACACAAGTTAGTTTTTTTTTTACACAATTTAACAGTATAGCTGTCATACTATATATGAAAGTTATATAAACATAATTCCAAAACCAAATATGCAATCCATCTAAAAATGCCTGTAATATTGAATATATGTGGGTTTTACCAGAATCAGGTATTTTGGTAAGGTTTACAAATACAAAAAATAGGTTTTACTCATAATGACAGTGTAACTGCCACACTCAATATGACAGTTATTTAAACATAACTTCCAAACCAAACATGATAAATGACTAATTTTGCCTGGAGAAATTTATCTTTGTGAGTTTTACTGGGGAAAAAAAATTGTAAGGTTTATAAAGACACAAGTTATTTTTTTTTTTTACTCAATATGATGGTATAACTGTCATACTAAATATAAAAGTAATATAAACATCATTCCAAAACCAAACTCCTGTAATGTTGAATCTATATGAGTTTTACCAGAATCAGGTATTTTGGTAAGGTTTACAAATACAAAAATTAGGTTTTACTCATAATGACAGTACAACTGCCACCCTCAATATGACGGTTATGTTAACATAACTCCTAAACACACATGCAAAATGGCTAATAATGCCTGGAGAAATGTATCTTTGTGAGTTTTACAGGAAAAAATATATTTTGTAAGGTTTGATAAGACAAAAAATAGGATTTTTTATTCGATATGTTTGTATAACTGTCATAATAAATGTAAAGTTATATAAACATAACTCCAATACCAAACATGCAATCCGTCTAAAAATGCCTGTAATATTGAATCTATGTGAGTTTTACTAGAATCAGGTATTTTGTTAATGTTTACAAATACAAAAAATAGGTTTTACTCACTATGACAGTATACTGTCACATTCAATCTGACTGTTATTTAAACACAAATTCTTAACCACAAATGCAAAATGGCTAATAATAACTGGAGAGATGTATTTTTGTGAGTTTTACTGGAAAAAAAATATTTTGTAAGGTTTGTATAGACACAATTTAGTTTTTTTTACTCAATATGATGGGAACATGCTTTATGTCTAAAAAAATCCTGTAATATTTTATCCATGTGAGTTTTATCAGAATCAGTTATTTTGGTAATTTTACAAATACAAAAAATAGGTTTTACTCATAATGACAGTATATCTGCCACACTCAATATGACAGTTATTTAAACATAACTCTAAACCAAACATGGTTAATGGCTAATAATGCCTGGAGAAATGTATCTTTGTGAATTTTACTAGAAAAAAATATTTTGTAAGGTTTGTAAAGACAAAAGTTTTTTGTTTTTTTTAACTAAATATGATGGTATAACTGTCAAACTAAATATACTTAAATATACTATAATTCCAAAACAAACTCCTAAACCAAACTGGCAATCCGTCTTAAACTGCCTGTAATATTGAATCTACATGAGTTTTACCAGAATCAGGTATTTTGGTAAGGTTTACAAATACAAAACTTGGGTTTTACTCATAATGACAGTATAACTGCATTATTTGATGTGACAGTTATTTAAACATAACTCCTAAACCAAACATGATAAATGGCTAATAATGCCTGGAAAAATGTATATAAACATAACTCCAAAACCAAACATGCATGATGTCTAAAAATGCCTGTAATATTGTATCTATGTGAGTTTTACCAGAATCAGGTATTTTGGTAAGGTTTATAATTACAAAAATTAGGTTTTACACATAATGACAGTATAACTGCCACCCTTAATATGATGGTTATGTAAACATAACTCCTAAACCACACATGCAAAATGGCTAATAATGCCTGGAGAAATGTATCTTTGTGAGTTTTACTAAAATCAGGTATTTTGTTAAGGTTTACAAATAAAAAATTAGGTTTTACTCACTATGACAGTATACTGTCACATTCAATCTGACTGTTATTTAAACATACATTCTAAACCACAGATGCAAAATGGCCAATATTAACTGTAGAAATGTATTTTTGTGAGTTTAACTGGAAAAAAAAATATTTTGTAAGGTTTGTATAGACACAAGTTAGTTTTTTTTACTCAATATGATGGAAAAATGCTTTATGTCTAAAAAAATCCTGTAATATTTTATCTATGTGAGTTTTATCAGAATCAGTTATTTTGGTAATTTTACAAATACTGCCACACTCAATATGACAGTTATTTAAACATAACTCTAAACCAAACATGATTAATGGCTAATAATGCCTGGAGAAATGTATCTTTGTGAGTTTTACTGGAAAAAAATATTTTTTAAGGTTTATAAAGACACAAGTTAGTTTTTTTTTTACTCAATATGACAGTATAACTGTAATACTAAATGTAAAAAATATATAAACATAACTCCAAAACCAAACATGCATTATGTTTAAAAATGCCTGTAATTTTGTTTCCATGCGAGTTTTACTAAAATCAATTATTGTAGTAAGGTTTGCAAATACAAAATATTGGTTTTACTCAACCATGATAGTATACTGTCACATTCAATTTGACAGTTATTTAATCATAACTACCAAACCACACATGCAAAATGGCGATGATGCCTGGAGAAATGTATCTTTGTGAGATTACTGGAAAAAAATATTTTGTAAGGTTTGTAAAGAAACAATTTAGTCTTTTTTTTACTTAACATGATGAGGTGGCGACTTTTCCAGGGTGTACCCCGCCTTCCGCCCGATTATAGCTGAGATAGGTTCCAGCACCTCCCGTGACCCCGAATGGAATAAGCGGTAGAAAATGGATGAATGGATGGACAGTCATACTAAATGTAAAAGTAGTATAAACATAACTAAAAAACCAAACATGCATTATGTCTAAAAATGCCTGTAATATTGTATCCATGTGAGTTTTACTAGAATCAGTTGTTTTTGTAAGTTTTGCAAATACAAAATATTGGTTTTACTCACTATGACAATATACTGTCACATTCAATCTGACAGCTATTTAAACATAACTCCTAAACCACACATGCAAAATGACTAATAATGCCTGGAAAAATGTATCTCTGTGAATTTTACTGAAAAAAATATATTTTGTAAGGTTTGTAAAATTACAAGTTTGTTATTTTATATTCAATTTGACAGTATAACTGTCATACTGAAGATGAAAGTTATATATACATAACTCCAAAACCAAACTTGCAATCCGTCTAAAAATGCCTGTAATATTGAATCTATGTGAGTTTTACCAAAATCAGGTATTTTGGTAAGGTTTACAAATACAAAAATTAGGTTTTACTCATAATGACAGTATAACTGCCACACTCAATATGACAGTTGTTTAAACATAACTCCTAAAAAACAAATGCAAAATTACTAATAATGCCTGGAAAAATGCATTTTTCTGAATTTTAATGGAAAAAAAATATTTTGTATGGTTTGTAAAGACACAAATTAGTTTTTTTTACGCAATATGATGGTATAACTGTCATACTAAATATGAAAGTTATTTAAACATAACTCCAAAACCAAACATGTTTTATGTCTAAAAAATTCTGTAATATTGTATCTATATGAGTTTCACCAGAATCAGGAATTTTGGTAAGGTGTACAAATACAAAAATTAGGTTTTACTCACTATGACAGTATACTGTCACATCCTATCTGCCTGTTATTTAAACATAAATTCTAAACCACAGATGCAAAATGGCTAATAAGGCCTGGAGAAATGTATTTTTGTGAGTTTTACCGGGAAAAAATATTTTGTAAGGTTTGTATAGACATAAGTTAGTTTTTTTTTACTCAATATGATAGTATAACTGTCTTACTAAATTTGAAAGTTATATAAACATAACTCCAAAACCAATCTTGCAATCTGTCTAAAAATGTCTGTAATATTGAATATACGTGATTTTTACCAGAATCAGGTATTTTGGTAAGGATTACAAATAAAATAATTAGGTTTTACTCATAATGACAGATAACTGCCACATTCGAAATGACATAACTCCTAAACAAAACATGCTAAATGGCTAATAATGCCTGAAGAAATGTATCTTTGTGAGTTTTACTGGAAAAAAAAAATTGTAAGGTTTGTAAAGACACAAGTTTTTTAACTTAAAAGGACAGTATAACTGTCATACTAAATGGAAAGGTTATATAAACATAACTCCAAAACCAAACATGCATTTTGTCTAAAAATGCCTGAAATGATGTCTCCACGTGAGTTTTACTAGAATCAGTTGTTTTTGTAAGTTTTGCAAATACAAAATATTGGTTTAATCACTATGACAGTATACTGTCACATTCAATCTGACAGTTATTTAAACATAACTCCTAAACCACACATTCAAAATGACTAATAATGCCTGGAGAAATGTATCTCTTTGAATTTTTCTGGAAAAAAATATTTTGTAATGTTTGTTATAACACAAGTTTTTTTTTTTTTTTACTCAATATGACAGCAGTATACTGTCATAGTGAGTAAAACCAATATTTTGTATTTGCAAACCTTACAAAAACAACTGATTCTAGTAAAACTCACATGGATACAAAATTACAGGCATTTTTAGATATGATGCATGTTTGGTTTTGGAGTTATGTTTATATAACTTTTACATTTAGTATGACAGTTATCATGTCATAGTGAGTAAAAAAAATAACTTGTGTCTTTACAAACCTTACTTTTTTTTTTGCAGTAAAACTCACAAATATACATTTTTCCAAGCATTATTAGCCATTTTGCATGTGTGGTTTAGGAGTTATATTTAAATAACTGCCATATTGAGTGTGGCAGTTATACTGTCATTATGAGTAAAACCTTATGTTTGTATTTGTAAACCATACCAAAATACCTGATTGTAGTAAAACTCACATAAATACAATATTACAGGCATTTTTAGACATAATGCATGATTGGTTTTGGAGTTATTTTTAAATAACTTTCATATTTAGTATGACAGTTATACTGTCATATTGAGTAAAAAAAAACTAACTTGTGTCTTTACAAACCTTACAAAATATATATATATTTTTTTCAGTAAAAATCACAAAGATACATTTCTCCAGGCATTATTAGTCATTTTGTATGTGTGGTCAGATTGAATGTGACAACATACTGTCATAGTGAGTAAAACCAATATTTTGTATTTGCAAACCTTAAAAAAACAACTGAATCTAGTAAAACTCACATGAATACAATGTTACAGGCATGTTTAAACATAATGCATGTTTGGTTTTGGAGTTTTGTTTATATACATTTTACATTTAGTATGACAGTTATACTGTCATATGGAGTAAAAAAAAACTAACTTGTGTCTTTACAAACCTTACAAAATATTTTTTTTTTTTCAGTAAAACTCACAAAGATGCATTTCTCCAGTCATTATTAGCCATTTTGCATTTTTGTTTTAGGAGTTAAGTTTAAATAACTGCCATTTTGAACGTGGCAGTTATACTGTCATTATGAGTAAAACCTAATTTTTGTATTTGTAAACCTTACCAAAATACCTGATTCTGGTAAAACTCACATAGATTCAATATTACAGGCATTTTTAGACGGATTGTTTGTTTGGTTTTGAAGTTATGTTTATATAACTTTCAAATTTAGTAAGACAGTTATACCCTCATATTGAGTAAAAAAAGTTACTTGTGTCCAAACAAACCTTACAAAATATTTTTTTTTTCCAGTAAAACTCACAAAAATACATTTCTCCAGGCATTATTAGCCATTTTGCATCTGTGGTTTAGGTGTTATGTTTAAATAACAGTCAGATTGAATGTGACAGTATACTGTCATAGTGAGTAAAACCAAAATGTTGTATTTGCAAAACTTACAAAAACAAATGATTCTACTAAAACTCACTTGGATACAAAATTATAGGCATTTTACGACATAATGCATGTTTGGTTTAGGAATTATGTTGAAAAACTATTTTATTGCTTTTTTTCGCATTATATCAGGATTTTAAAAACATCACTGTCATATTGAGCAAAAAAACTACTTTTTGTAATTGCAAACCTTAAAAAAGCATATATTTCGAGTAAAACTCACAAGGATGCATTGTTTTAGGCTTTATTAGCCTTTTTGCATGTGTGGTTAGGAAGTTATGTTTAAATAAATGTCAAATTGATTAGAGAAGTTATACTGTCATTATGAGTAAAACCTAATTTTTGTATTTGTAAACCTTACCAAATTACCTGATTCTGGTGAAACTCACATAGATACAATATTTTAGGCATTTTTAAACATAATGCATGTTTAGTTTTGGAATTATGTAACTTTCATATTTAGTATGAAAGTTATACAGTCATATTGAATTAAAAAAACTAACTTGCAATTTTGCAAACCTTACAAAATATATGTTTCCTAGTAAAACTAACAAAGACACATGTCTACAGGCTTTATTAGAAATTTTGCATGTTTGGTTTAGGAATTATGTTGAAAAACATTTGTATTGCTTTTTCCGCATTATTAGAGGATTTTAAGAACATTGCTGTCATATTGAGTAAACAACTACTTTTTGTAATTGCAAACCTTAAAAAAGCATATGTTCGAGTAAAACTCACAAAGATGCATTGTTTTAGGCATTATTAGCAATTTTGCATGTGTGGTTAGGAAGTTATGTTTAAATAACTGTCATTTTGAATGTGGCAGTTATCCGTCATTATGAGTAAAACCTAATTTTTGTATTTGTAAACCTTACCAAAATACCTGATTCTAATAAAACTCACAAAGATTCAATATTGCAGGCATTTTTAGACGGATTGCATGTTTGGTTTTGGAGTTATGTTTATATAGATGATAATGATAAATGGGTTGTACTTGTATAGCGCTTTTCTACCTTCAAGGTACTCAAAGCGCTTTGACACTACTTCCACATTTACCCATTCACACACAAGTATGACATTTATATTGTCATACTAAGTAAAAAAGAACTAACTTGTGTCTTTACAAACCTTACAAAATATTTTTTTTTCCCAGTAAAACTCACAAAGATACATTTCTCCAGGCATTATTAACCAATTTGCATGTGTGGTTTAGGAGTTATGTTTAAATAACTGTCAGATTGAATGTGACAGTATACTGTCATTGTCAGTAAAACCAGTATTTTGTACTTGCAAAACTTACAAAAACAATTTATTCTAGTAAAACTCACATGGATACAATATTACAGACATTTTTAGACATAATGCATGTTTGGTTTTGGAGTTATATTTATATAACTTTCACATTTAGTATGACAGTATTACTGTCATATTGAGTAAAAAAAAAAAAAAAAATTCAGGCATTAATAACCATTTTGCATGAGTGGTTTAGGAGTTATGTTTACATAACTGTCATTTTGAATGAGGCAGTTATACTGTCATTATGAGTAAAACCTCATTTTTGTATATGTAAACTTTACCAAAATACCTGATTCTGGTTAAACTCACATAGATACAATATAACAATAATTTTCAGACAAAATGCATGTTTGGTTTTGGAGTTATGTTTATATAACTTTTATATTTAGTATGACAGTTATACCATCATATTGAGTAAAAAAAACTAACTTGTGTCTTTATAAACCTTACAAATTCTTTTTTTTCAGTAAAAGTCACACAGATTCCTTTCTCTAGGCATTATTAGCCATTTAGCATGTTTGGTTTCGGAGTTATGTTTAAATAACTGTCATTTTGAATGTGGCGGATATACTGTCATTATGAGTAAAACATAATTTGTGTATTTGTAAACCTTACCAAAATACCTGATTCTGGTAAAACTCACATAGATTCAATATTACAGGCATTTTTAGACGGACTGCAAGTTTGGTTTTGGAGTTTTGTCTATTTAACTTTCATATTTAGTATGACAGTTAAACTGTCATATTGAGTAAAAAAATTCTAACTTGTGTTTTTACAAAATTTAAAAAATATTTTTTTACCAGAAAAATTCACAGAGATACATTTCTCCAGTTACAGGAATTTTTGGACATAAAACATGTTTGGTTTAGGAGTTATGTTTAAAGAACTGTCAGATTGAATGTGACAGTATACTGTCATAGTGAGTAAAACCAAAATTTTGTATTTACAAACCTTACAAATTCAACTGATTCTAGTTAAACTCACATGAATACAATATTACAGGCATTTTTAGATATAATGCATGTTTGTTTTTGGAGTTATGTTTATAATTTTTTTACATTTAGTATGACAGTTATACTGTCATATTGAGTAAGAAAAAAATAACTTGTGTCTTTACAAACCCATCCATCCATCCATTTCTACCGCTTATTCCCTTTGGGGTCGCGGGGGGCGCTGGAACCTATCTCAGCTACAAACGGGCAGAAGGCGGGGTACACCATGGACAAGTCGCCACCTCATGGCAGTCTTTACAAACCTTACAAAATATTTTTTTTTTCCTGTAAAACTTAAAAAGATACATTTTTCCAGGCATTTTTAACCATTTTGCATGTGTGGTATAGGAGTTATGTTTACATAACTGTCATATTAAATGTGGCAGTTATACTGTTATTATGAGTAAAACCAAGTTTGTGTATATGTAAACCTTACCAAAATACCTGATTCTGGTAAAACTCACATAGATACAATATTACAGGCATTTTTAGACAAAATGCATTTTCGTTTTGGAGTTATGTTTATAAAACTTTCATATTTAGTATGACAGTTATACCATCATATTAAATTAAAAAAAATAACTTGTGTCTTTATAAACCTTAATACACAAAGATAAATTTCTCCAAGCATTATTTGACATTTTGCTTGCATGGTTTAGGAGTTATGTTTAAATAACAGTCAGATTGAATGTGACAGTATACTGTCATAGTAGTTTTTTACTCAATATGCCAGTAATGTTCTTAAAATCCTGAGATAATGCGAAAAAAGCAATACAAATATTTTTCAACATAGTTCCTACACCAAACATGCAACATGTCTAATAATGACTGAAGACATGTATCTTTGTTAGTTTTACTAGAAAATGTATATTTTGTAAGTTTTGCAACGAAGCAAGTTTTTTTAATTCAATATAGCAGTATAACTGTCAAACTAAATGTAAAAGTTATATAAACATAACTCCAAAAATGAACATGCATTATGCCTAAAATGTTGTATCTATGTGAGTTTTACCAGAATCAGGTAATTTGGTAAGGTTTGCAAATACAAAATATTTGTTTTACACGCTATGACAGTATACTGCTGTCATATTGAGTAAAAAAAAAACTAACTTGTGTTATAACAAACCTTACAAAATATTTTTTTCCAGAAAAATTCATAGAGATACATTTCTCCAGGCATTATTAGTCATTTTGAATGTGTGGTTTAGGAGTTATGTTTAAATAACTGTCGGATCGAAAGTGACAGTATACTGTCATAGTGAGTAAAACCAATATTTTGTATTTGCAAAACTTACAAAAACAACTGATTCTAGTAAAACTCACATTGATACATCATTTCAGGCATTTTTAGACATAATGCAAGTTTGGTTTTGGAGTTATGTTTATATAACTGATCCATTTATTATGACAGTTATACTGTCTTTTTGAGTTAGAAAAAACTAACTTGTGTCTTTACAAATTTACAAATTTGTTCTCTGTAAAACTCACAAAGATACATTTCTCCAGGCATTATTAACCATTTAGCATGTTTTGTTTAGGAGTTATGTTCAAAAAAATGTGGCGGTTATCCGTCATTATGAGTAAAACTTAATTTTTGTATTTGTATTCCTTACCAAAATACCTGATTCTGGAAAAATCACATATATTCAATATTACAGCCATTTTTTTACGAATTGCAAGTTTGGTTTTGGAGTTATGTTTATAAAACTTTCATATTTCAGTATGACAGTTATACCATCATATTGAGTTAAAAAAAACAAACAGTATCTTTACAAACCTTACAAAATATTTTTTTCCAGTAAAAATCACAAAGATACATTTTTCCACGCATTATTAGTCTTTTTACATGTGTGTTTTAGGAGTTATGTTTAAATAACTGTCATATTGAGCGTGGCAGTTATACTGTCATTATGAGTAAAACCTCATTTTGGTATTTTAAACCTTACCAAAATACCTGATTCTGATAAAATTCACATATATTTAATATTACAGGCATTTTTAAAATGATTGCATGTTTGGTTTTTGAGTTTGGTTTTGGAGTTATGTTTCTATAACTTTTTTATTTAGTTTGACAGTTATACCGTCATATTGAGTAAAAAAACTTGTGTCTTTGCAAACCTTAAAAAAGATCATTACTCTAGTAAAACTAACAAAGATACATTACTCCAGGTTTAATAGCCATTTTCATGTGTCGTTTATGAGTTATGTTTAAATAACTGTCATATTGAGTGTTGCACTTATAATGTCACTATCAGTAAAACCTTTTTTTTTAATTTGTCAACCTTACCAAAATACCTCATTTTGGTAAAACTCACATAGATTCAATATTACAGTTATTTTTACACGGATTGCAAGTTTGGTTTTGGAGTCATGTTTATATATTTTTTGCATGTAGTATGACAGTTATACTGTCATATTGAGTAAAAAAAAACTAACGTGTGTCTTTACAAACCTTACAAAATATTTGTCCTAGTAAAACTCACAAAGATACATTTCTCCAGGCATTATTAGCCATTTTGCATGTGTAGTTTAGGAGTTATGTTTACATATCTGTCAGATTGAATGTGACAGTATACTGTCATAGTGAGTAAAACCTAATTTTTGTATTTGTAAACCTTACCAAAATACCTGATCTTGGTAAAACTCACATAGATACAATATTACAGGTATTTTTAGACAAAATTCATGTTTGTTTTTGGAGTTATGTTTAAATAACTTTCATATTTAGTAGGACGGTTATACCATCATATTGAGTAAAACAAAATTACCTTGTGTCTTTCTAAACCTTACAAATTATTTTTTTTTCCTGTAAAACTCACAAAGATACATTTCTCCAGGCATTATTAGCCATTTATCATGTTTGGTTTAGGAATTATGTTTAAATACCTGTCATGTTAAATGTGGCAGTTATATTGTCATTATGAGTAAAACTTATTTTTTGTATTTGTAAACCTTACCAAAATACCTGATTCGGGTAAAACTCACATAGATACAATATTACAGGAATTTTTAGACATAAAACATGTCTGGTTTTGGAGTTATGTTTATATAACTTTCATATTTATTATGACAGTTATACCATCATATTAAGTAAAAAAAAATAATTTGTGTCTTTACAAACCTTACAAAAAAATTTTTTTCATTAAAATTCACAAAGATACATATTTCCAGGCATTGTTAGTCATTTTGCATTTGTTTTTTAGGAGTTATGGTTAAAAAACTGTCATATTGAGTGTGGCAGTTATACTGTCATTATGAGTACAACCTAATTTTTGTATTTGTAAACCTTACCAAAATACCTGATTTTGGTAAAACTCACATAGATTCAATATTACAGGCATTTTTAGACGGATTGCAAGTTTGGTTTTAGAGTTATGTGTATATAACTTTCATATTTAGTATGACAGTTATACTATCAAATTGAGTAAAAATTAACAAACTTGTAATTTTACAAACCTTACAAAATATTTGTTTCCAGTAAAATTCACAAAGATACATTTTTCCAGGCATTATTAGTCATTTTGCATGTGTGGTTTAGGAGTTATGTTTAAATAGCTGTCAGATTGAATGTGACAGTATACTGTCATAGTGAGTAAAACCACTATGTCATAGTGAGTAAAACCACTATGACAAAACTTACAAAAACAACTGATTCTAGGAAAACTCACATGGATACAATATTACAGTTATTTTTAGACATAATGCATGTTTGGTTTTGGAGTTATGTTTATACTACTTTTACATTTAGTATGACAGTTATACTGTCCATCCATCCATCCATTTTCTACGGCTTATTCCCTTCGGGGTCGCGGGGGGCGCTGGAGCCTATCTCAGCTACAATCGGGCGGAAGGCGGAGTACACCCTGGAAAAGTCGCCATCTCATCATATTAAGTAAAAAAAACTAAATTGTTTCTTTACAAACCTTACAAAATATGTTTTTCCAGTAATCTCACAAAGATACATTTCTCCAGGCATTATAGCCATTTTGCATGTGTGGTTTGGTAGTTATGTTTAAATAACTGTCAAATTGAATGTGACAGTATACTATCATGGTGAGTAAAACCAATATTTTGTAATTGCAAACCTTACTACGACGGCGTGGCGCGGTGGAAAAATGGCCGTGCGCGGCCCAAGGGTCCCTGGTTCAATCCCCACCTAGTACCAACCTCGTCATGTCCGTTGTGTCCTGAGCAAGACACTTCACCCTTGCTCCGGATGGGTGCTGGTTAGCGCCTTGCATGGCAGCTCCCTCCATCAGTGTGTGAATGTGTGTGTGAATGGGTAAATGTGGAAGTAGTGTCAAAGCGCTTTGAGTACCTTGAAGGTAGAAAAGCGCTATACAAGTACAACCCATGTAATTGATTTTACTAAAACTCGCATGGATACAAAATTACAGGCATTTTTAAACATAATACATGTTTGGTTTTGGAGTTATGTTTATATATTTTTTACATTTAGTATTACAGTTATACTGTCATATTGAGTAAAAAAAAACTAACTTGTGTCTTTATAAACCTTAAAAAAAAAATGTTTTCCAGTAAAACTCACAAAGATACATTTCTCCAGGCATTATTAGCCATTAACCATGTTTGGTTTAGAGTTATGTTTAAATAACTGTCATATTGAGTGTGGCAGATATACTGTCATTATGAGTAAAACCTATTTTTTGTATTTGTAAAATTACCAAAATAACTGATTCTGATAAAACTCACATGGATAAAATATTACAGGATTTTTTTAGACATAAAGCATGTTTGCATCAGATTGAGTAAAAAAAACTAACTTGTGTCTATACAAACCTTACAAAATATTTTGTTTCCAGTAAAACTCACAAAAATACATTTTTCCAGTTATTATTAGCCATTTTGCATCTGTGGTTTAGAATTTGTGTTTAAATAACAGTCAGATTGAATGTGACAGTATACTGTCATAATGAGTAAAACCTATTTTTTGTATTTGTAAACCTTAACAAAATACCTGATTCTAGTAAAACTCACATAGATTCAATATTACAGGCATTTTAGACGGATTGCATGTTTGGTTTTGGAGTTATGTTTATATACATTTTTCCAGCCATTATTAGCCAATTATCATGTTTGGTTTAGGAGTTATGTTTAAATAACTGTCATATCAATTAATGCAGTTATACTGTCATTATGAGTAAACCCCAAATTTTGTATTTGTAAACCTTACCAAAATACCTGATTCTGGTAAAACTCATATACATTCAATATTACAAGCAGTTTAAGACGGATGGCAAGTTTGGTTTAGGAGTTTGGTTTTGGAATTATGTTTATTATTACTTTTATATTTAGTTTGACAGTTATACCATCATATTGAGTAAAAAAAACAAACTTTTTTCTTTACAAACCTTACAAAATATTTTTTTTCTAGTAAAACTCACAAAGATACATTTCTCCAGGCATTGTTAGCCATTTAGCATGTTTGGTTTAGGAGTTATGTTTAAAAAACTGTTATTTTGAATATGGCATTTATACGGTCATTATGAGTAAAACCAAATTTTTGTATTTGTAAACCTTACCAAAATACCTGATTCTGGTAAAACTCACATAGATTCAATATTACAGGCAGTTTAAGACATATTGCAAGTTTGGTTTAGGAGTTTGGTTTTGGAATTATGTTTTTATAACTTTCATTTTTAGTATGACATCATATTGAGGAAAAAAACTAACTTTTGTCTTAACAAACCTTAAAAAATATTTTTTTTTAGTGAAAATCACAAAGATACATTTCTCCAGGCATTATTAGCCATGTATCATGTTTGGTTTAGGAATTATGTTTAAGTAACTGTCATGTTGAGTGTGGCAGATATATTGTCATTATGAGTAAAACTTATATTTTGTATTTGTAAACCTTACCAAAATACCTGATTCTGGTAAAACTCATATAGATACAATATTACAGGAATTTTTAGACATAAAACATGTTTGGTTCAGGAGTTATGTTTAAATAACTGTCAGATTGAATGTGACAGTATACTGTCATAGTGAGTTAAACCAATATTTTGTATTTGCAAACCTTACAAAAACAACTGATTCTAGTTAAACTCACATGATTACAATATTACAGGCATATTTAGACATAATGCATGTTTGGTTTTGGAGTTAGGTTTATAATTTCTTTACATTTAGTATGACAATTTTACTGTCATATTGAGTAAGAAAAAAATAACTTGTGTCTTTACAAACCCATCCATCCATCCATTTTCTACCACTTACTCCGTTTGGTGTCGCAGGGGGCGCTGGAGCCTATCTCAGCTACAATCGGGCGGAAGGCGGGGTACACCCTGGAAAAGTCAATCTAAATAAAAAAAACAAAACTAAATTGTTTCTTTACAAACCTTACAAAATATGTTTTTCCAGTAATCTCACAAAGATACATTTCTCCAGGCATTATAGCCATTTTGCATGTGTGGTTTGGTAGTTATGTTTAAGTAACTGTCAAATTGAATGTGACAGTATACTATCATGGTGAGTAAAACCAATATTTTGTAATTGCAAACCTTACTACAACAATTGATTTTACTAAAACTCGCATGGATACAAAAATACAGGCATTTTTAGACATAATGCATGTTTGGTTTTGGAGTTATGTTTATACAACTTTCATATTTAGTATGACAGTTATATCATTATATTGAGTAAAAAAAATAACTTGTGTCTTTATAAACCTTACTTTTTTTTTTTTTCCAGTAAAACTCACAAAGATACATTTCTCCAGGTATAATTAGCCATTTATCATGTTTTGTTTAGGAGTTATGTTTAAAAAACTGTCATATTGAGTGTGGCAGTTATACTGTCATGATGAGTAAAACCTATTTTTTGTATTTGTAAACCTTACCAAAATAACTGATTCTGGTAAAACTCGCATATATTCAATATTACAGGCATTTTAGACAGATTGCAAGTTTGGTTTTGGTGTTATATTTATTCAACTTTCATATTTAGTATGACAGTTACACTTTCATATTGAGTAAAACAAAAGATAACTTGTGTCTTTACAAACCTTAAAAAACTATTTTTTTACTGTAAAACTTGCAAAGATACATTTCTCCAGGCATTATTTGACATTTTGCTTGCATGGTTTAGGAGTTATGTTTAAATAATAGTCAGATTGAATATGACAGTAATGTTCTTAAAATCCTGAGATAATGCGAAAAAAGCAATAAAAATGTTTTTCAACATAATTCCTACACCAAACATGCAACATGTCTAATAATGCCTGAAGACATGTATCTTTGTTAGTTTTACTAGAAAATGTATATTTTGTAAGTTTTGCAACGACGCAAGTTTGTTTTTTTAATTCAATATAACAGTCTGACTGTCACACTAAATGTAAAAGTTATTTAAACATAACTCCAAAAATGAACATGCATTATGTCCACAAATGCCTGTAATATTGTATCTATGTGAGTTTCACCAGAATCAGGTAATTTGGTAAGGTTTACAAATACAAAAAAAATGTTTTTTCATAATGACAGTATAACTGTTACATTCAATTTGACTGTTATTTAAACATAACTTCCTAATCACACTTGTAAATAGGTCAATAAAGTCGAAAACAATGCATCCTTGTGTGTTTTACTCGAAACATTTGCTATCTTAAGGTTTGCAAACTCAAAAAGTAGTTTTTTTGCTCATTATGACAGTAATGTTCTTAAAATCGTGAGATAATGCGAAATAAGCAATAAAAAAGTTTTTCAACATAATTCCTTCACCAAACATGCAACATGTCTAATAATGCCTGAAGACATGTATCTTTGTTAGTTTTACTAGAAAATTACCTTTTGTTAGTTTTGCAAAGAGGCAAGTTCGTTTTTTTAATTCAATATGAAAGTATAGCTGTCATACCAAATATGAAAGTTATATAAACATAACTCCAAAACTAAACTTGCATTATGTCTAAAAATGCCTAAAATATTGTATATATGTGAGTTACACCAAAATCATGTAATTTGGTAAGGTTTACAAATACAAAAATTGTTTTTTTTCATAATGACAGTATACTGCTACATTCAATTTGACAGTTATTTAAACATAACTTCTAACCACACATGCAAAATAGGCTAATAAAGCCTAAAACAATGCATCCATGTGAGTTTTACTCTAAACATATGCTATTTTAAGGCTTGCAAACACAAAAAGTAGTGTTTTACTCATTATGACAATATTGTTCTTTAAATCCTGAGATAATGCGAAATAAGCAATAAAAATGTTTTTCAACATAATTCCTACGCCAAACATGCAACATGTCTAATAATACGTGAAGATATGTATCTTAGTTAGTTTTACTAGAAAATTATATTTTGTAAGTTTTGCAAAGAGGCAAGTCAGTTTTTTTAATTTAATATGACAGTATAACTGTCCTACCAAATATGAAATATATATAAACATAATTCCATAATTGAACATGCATTATGTCTAAAAATGCCTAAAATATTGCATAAATGTGAGTTACACCAGAATCATGTAACTTGGTAAGGTTTTCAAATACAAAAATGTTTTTTTTCCCATAATGACAGTATAACTGTTACATTCAATGTGACTGTTATTTAAACATAACTTCCTAATCACACATGTAAATAGGTCAATAAAGTCTAAAACAATGCATCCTTGTGTGTTTTACTCGAAACATTTGCTATTTTAAGGTTTGCAAACACAAAAAGTAGTTTTTTGCTCGTTATGACAGTAATGTTCTTAACATCCTGAGATAATGCGAAATAAGCAATAAAAAAGTTTTTCAACATAATTCTTACACCAAACATGCAACATGTCTAATAATACCTGAAGACATGTATCTTTGTTAGTTTTACTAGAAAAATTATCTTTTGTAAATTTTGCAAGAGGCAAATAAGTTTTTTTAATTCAATATGAGAGTATAACTGTCATACCAAATATGAAAGCTAATAAACATAACTCCAAAACTGAACATGCATTATGTCTAAAAATGTCTGTAATATTGTATCTATTGGAGTTTTACCAGAATCAGGAAATTTGGTGAGGTTTACAAATACAAAAATGTTTTTTTTCCCATAATGACAGTATAACTGTTACATTCAATTTGACTGTTATTTAAACATAACTTCCTAATCACACATGCAAATAGGTTAATAAAGCCTAAAACAATGCATCCTTGTGAGTTTTACTCGAAACATTTGCTATTTTAAGGCTTGCAAACACAAAAAGTAGTTTTTTTACTCATTTTGACAGTAATGTTCTTAAAATCCTGAGATAATGCGAAATAAGCAATAAAAATGTTTTTCAACATAATTCCTACATCAAAGATGCAACATGTCTAATAATACCTGAAGACATGTATCTTTGTTAGTTTTACTAGAAAATTATCTTTTGTAAGTTTTGCAAAGAGGCAAGTTAGTTTTTTTTAATTCAATATGAAAGTATAACTGTCATACCAAATATGCAAGTTATATAAATATAACTCCAAAACTAAACATGAATTGTGTCTAAAAATGCCTAAAATATTGTATCTATGTGAGTTTTACAAGAATCAGTTTATTTGGTATGTTGTACAATTACATAAATTAGGGGTTTACTCATAATGACAGATAACTGCTACATTCAATTTGACAGTTATTTAAACATAACTTCTAACATGCAAAATAGGCTAATAAAGCCTAAAACAATGCATCCATGTCAGTTTTACTCGAAACATTTTAAGGCTTGCAAACACAAAAAGTAGTTTTTTACTCTTTATGACAGTAATGTTCTTAAAATCCTGAGATAATGCGAAATAAGCAATAAAAATGTTTTTCAACATAATTCCTACACCAAACATGCAACATGTCTAATAATGCGTGAAGATATCTATCTTTGTTGGTTTTACTAGAAAAAAATATCTTTTGTAAGTTTTGCAAAGAGTCAAGTTAGATTTTTTAATTCAATATGACCGTATAACTGCCATACCAAATATGAAAGTTATATAAACATAACTCCAAAATTGAACCTGCATTATGTCTAAAAATGCCTAAAATATTGTATCTATAAGAGTTACACCAAAATCAGGTAATTTGGTAAGGTTTACAAATACAAAAATTGTTTTTTTTCATAATGACAGATAACTGCTACATTCAATTTGACAGTTATTTAAACATAACTTCCTAACCACACATGCAAAATAGGCTAATAAAGCCTAAAACAATGCATCCTTGTGAGTTTTACTCGAAACATATGCTATTTTAAGGCTTGCAAACACAAATAGTAGTTTTTTACTCATTATGACGGTAATACATGGCTAATTACGCCTTGAGAACTGTATCTTTGTGAATTTTACTGGGAAATTTTTTTTTTGTAAGGTTTATAAAGACACAAGTTATTTATTTATTTTTTACTCAATATGATGGTATAACTGTCATACTAAATATAAAAGTTGTATAAACATAACTCCAAAACCAAACATGCATTATGTCTAAAAATGCCTGCAATATTGTATCTATGTGATTTTTACCAGAATCAGGTATTTTTGGTAAGGTTTACAAATACAAAAATTAGGTTTTACTCACTATGACAGTATACTGTCACATTCAATCTGACAGTTATTTAAACATACTGTAACTCCTAAACCAAAAATACAAAATGGCTAATAATGCCTGGAAAAATTTATATTTGTGAGTTTTCCTGGAAAAAAATTTTTTTTAATAAGTTTTGTAAAGAAACAAGTTAGTTTTTTTTACTTAATATGAGAGTCATGATGTCATACTGAATATGAAAGTTAAATAAACATAACTCCAAAACTAAACTTGTGATACGTCTAAAAATGCCTGTAATATTGAATATATGTGAGTTTTACCAGAATCAGGTAAGGTTTACAAATACAAAAATTGGGTTTTACTCATAATGACAGTACAACTGCCATGTTCAAAATAACAGTTATTTAAACATAACTCCTAAACCAAACCTGCTAAATAGCTAATAATGCATGGAGAAATGTATCTTTGTGAGTTTTACTAGAAAAAAATATTTTGTAAGGTTTGTAAAGACAAAAGTTTTTTTTTTTTTACTCAATATGATTGTATTACTGTCAAACTAAATATAAAAGTACTATACACATCATTCCAAAACCAAACTCCTCAACCAAACTTGCAATCCGTCTTAAACTGCCTGTAATATTGTATCGATGTGAGTTTTACCAGAATCAGGAATTTTGGTAAGGTTTATAAATACATAAATTAGGTTTTACTCATAATGACAGTATAACTGCCACCCTCAATATGACGGTTATGTTAACATAACTCCTAAACCACACATGCAAAATGGCTAATAATGCCTGGAGAAATGCATCTTTGTGAGTTTTACAGGAAAAACAATATTTTGTAAGGTTTGATAAGCCACAAAATAGTTTTTTTTATTCAATGTTTGTATAACTGTCATAATAAATGTAAAAGTTATATAAATATAACTCCAATACCAAACATGCAATCCGTCTAAAAATGCCTGTAATATTGAATCTATGTGCGTTTTACTAGAATCAGGTATTTTGTTAAGGTTTACAAATACAAAAATTAGGTTTTACTCACTATGACAGTATACTGTCACATTCAATCTGACTGTTATTTAAACACAAATTCTAAACCACAGATGCAAAATGGCTAATAATAACTGGAGAAATGTATTTTTTTGAATTTTACTGGAAAAAAAATATTTTGTAAGGTTTGTATAGACACAAGTTAGTTTTTTTTACTCAATATGATGGAAACATGCTTTATGTCTAAAAAATCCTGTAATATTTTATCCATGTGAGTTTTATCAGAATCAGTTATTTTGGTAATTTTACAAATACAAAAAATAGGTTTTACTCATAATGACAGTATATCTGCCACACTCAATATGACAGTTATTTAAACATAACTCTAAACCAAACATGGTTAATGGCTAATAATGCCTGGAGAAATGTATCTTTGTGAGTTTTACTGAAAACATTTTTTTTTAAGGTTTATAAAGACACAAGTTAGTTTTTTTTACTCAATAGGACAGTATAACTGTAATACTAAATGTAAAAAATATATAAACATAACCAAAACCAAACATGCATTATGTTCAAAAATGCCTGTAATTTTGTATCCATGCGAGTTTTACTAAAATCAATTTTTGTAGTAAGGTTTGCAATTACAAAATATTAGTTTTACTCACCATGATAGTATACTGTCACATTCAATTTGACAGTTATTTAAACATAACTACCAAACCACACATGCAAAATGGCTATAATGCCTGGAGAAATGTATCTTTGTGAGATGACTGGAAAAACATATTTTGTAAGGTATGTAAAGAAACAATTTAGTTTTGTTTTACATAATATGATGAGATGGCGACTTTTCCAGGGTGTACGCCGCCTTCCGCCCGATTGTAGCTGAGATAGGCTCCAGCGCCCCCCTCGACCCCGAAGGGAATAAGCGGTAGAAAATGGATGGATGGATGGACAGTATAACTGTCACACTAAATGTAAAAGTAGTACAAACATAACTCCAAAACCAAACATGCATTATGTCTAAAAATGCCTGTAATATTGTATCCATGTGAGTTTTACTAGAGTCAGTTGTTTTTGTAAGTTTTGCTAATACAAAATATCGGTTTTACTCACTATGACAGTATACTGTCACATTCAATCTGACAGCTATTTAAACATAACTCCTAAACCACACATGCAAAATGACTAATAATGCCTGGAAAAATGTATCTCTGTGAATTTTACTGGAAAGAAATATTTTGTAAGGTTTGTAAAATTACAAGTTTGTTATTTTTTACTCAATTTGACAGTATAACTGTCATTCTAAATATGACATTTATATACACATAACTCTAAAACCAAACTTGCAATCCGTCTAAAAATGCCTGTAATATTGAATGTGAGTTTTACCAGAATCAGGTATTTTGGTAAGGTTTACAAATACAAAAAATAGGTTTTACTCATAATGACAATATAACTGCCACATTTAACATGACAGGTATTTAAACATAATTCCTAAACCACAAATGCAAAATGGCTAATAATGCCTGCAACAATGTATCTTTGTGAGTTTTACTGGAAAAAACGAATATGATGATATAACTGTCATACTAAATATGAAAGTTAAATTAACATAACTCCTAAACCACACATGCAAAATGGTTAATAATGCCTGGAGAAATGTATCTTTTTCAGTTTTACAGGAAAAAAAAAACAATTTTGTAAGGATTGTAAAGACTGCGATGAGGTGGCAACTTGTCCAGGGTGTACCCCGCCTTCCGCCCGATTGTAGCTGGCGACCCCAAAGGGAATAAGCGGTAGAAAATGGATGGATGGATGGATATAAACATAATTCCAAAACCAAATATGCAATCCATCTAAAAATGCCTGTAATATTGAATATATGTGAGTTTTATCAGATTCAGGTATTTTGGTAAGGTTTACGAATACAAAAATTAGGTTTTACTCATAGTGACAATAAAACTGCTACACTCAATATGACAGTTAATTAAACATAACTCCTAAAACACAAATACAAAATGACTAATAATGCCTAGAGAAATGTATATTTGTGAATTTTACTGGAAAACAATATTTTGTAAGATTTGTAAAGATACAAATTAGGTTTTTTTTACTCAATATGATGGTATAACTGTCATACTAAATATGCAAGTTATATTAACATAACTCCAAAACCAATGAATCTATGTTCGTTTTACTAGAATCAGGTATTTTGGTAAGGTTTACAAAAACAAAAAATAGGTTTTACTCATAATGACAGTATAACTGCCACATTTAATATGACAGTTATGTAAACATAACTCCTATACCACACATGCAAAATGGTTAATAATGCCTGGAGAAATGTATCTTTGTGAGTTTTACTGGAAAACACGAATTTGTAAGGTTTATAAAGATACAAGTTAAATTGTTTACTCAATATGATGATATAACTGTCATAACAAATATGAAAGTTATATTAACATAACTCCAAAACCAATGAATCTATGTTCGTTTTACTAGAATCAGATATTTTGGTAAGGTTTAAAAAAACAAAAAATAGGTTTTACTCATAATGACAGTATAACTGCCACATTCAATATGACAGTTATGTAAACATAACTCCTAAACCACACATGCAAAATGGTTAATAATGCCTGGAGAAATGTATCTTTTTAAGTTTTACAGGAAAAAAAAAAACAATTTTGTAAGGTTTGTAAAGACTGCGATGAGATGGCGACTTGTCCAGGGTGTACCCCGCCTTCCGCCCGATTGTGCTGAGATAGGCTCCAGCGCCCCCCGCGACCCCAAAGGGAATAAGCAGTAGAAAATGGATGGATGGATGGGTTTGTAAAGACACAAGTTATTTTTTTCTTACTCAATATGACAGTAAAATTGTCATACTAAATGTAAAAAAATTATAAACATAACTCCAAAACCAAACATGCATTATGTCTAAAAATGATTGTAATATTGAAATCATGTGAATTTAACTAGAATCAGTTGTTTTTGTAAGGTTTGCAAATACAAAATATTGGTTTAACTCACTATGACAGTATACTGTCACATTCAATCTGACAGTTATTTAAACATAACTCCTAAACCAAACATGTTTTATGTCTGAAAATTCCTGTAGTATTGTATCTATATGAGTTTTACCATAATCAGGTATTTTGGTAAGGTTTACAAATACAAAAATAGGTTTTACTCATAATGACAATATAACTGCCACACTCATTATGACAGCTATTTAAACATAATTCCTAAACCAAACATGATACATGGCTAATAATGCCTGGAGAAATGTATCTTTGTGATTTTTTTCTAGAAAAAAATATTTTGTAAGGTTTGTAAAGACAAAAGTTAATTTTTTTTTACTCAATATGATGGTATAACTGTGTTACTAAAAATGAAAGTTATATAAACATAACTCCAATACCAAACATGCAATCCGTCTAAAATGCCTGTAATATTGAATCTATGTGAGTTTTACTAGAATCAGGTATTTTGTTAAGGTTTACAAATACAAAATTTAGGTTTTACTCACTATGACAGTATACTGTCACATTCAATCTGACTGTCATTTAAACACAAATTCTAAACCACAGATGCAAAATGGCTAATAATAACTGGAGAAATGTATTTTTGTGAGTTTTACTGATAAAAAAATATTTTGTAAGGCTTGTGTAGACACAAGTTAGTTTTTTTTACTCAATATGATGCAAACATGCTTTATGTCTAAAAAAAAATCCTGTAATATTTTATCCATGTGAGTTTTATCAGAATCAGTTATTTTGGTAATTTTACAATTACAAAAAATAGGTTTTACTCATAATGATAATAATAATAATAATAATAATCTGCCACACTCAATATGACCTGGAGAAATGTATCCTTGTGAGTTATACTAGAAAAAACAATTTTGTAAGGTTTGTAAAGACTGCCATGAGATGGCGACTTGTCCAGGGTGTACCCCGCCTTCCGCCCGATTGTAGCTGAGATAGGCTCCAGCGCCCCCCGCGACCCCAAAGGGAATACGCGGTAGAAAATGGATGGATGATGGTATAACTGTCAAACTAAATATAAAAGTAATATAAACATACTAAAAATGAAAGTTATAAAAACATAATTCCAAAACCAAACTCCTAAACCAAACTTGCAATCCGTCTTAAACTGCCTGTAATATTGAATCTATATGAGTTTTACCAGAATCAGGTATTTTGGTAAGGTTTACAAATACAAAACGTGGGTTTTACTCATAATGACAATATATCATTATTTGATATGACAGTTATTTAAACATAACTCCTAAACCAAACATGATAAATGGCGAATAATGCCTGGAAAAATGTATATAAACATAACTCCAAAACCAAACATGCACTATTTCTAAAAATGCCTGTAATATTGTATCTATGTGAGTTTTACCAGAATCAGGTATTTTGGTAAGGTTTATAAATACAAAATTTAGGTTTTACTCATAAAGACAGTATAACTGCCATATTCAAAATAACAGTTATTTAAACATAACTCCTGAACCAAACATGCTAAATGGCTATTAATGCCTGGAGAAATGTATACAAACATAACTCCAAAACCAAACATGCATTATGTCTAAAAATGCCTTTGGTATTGTATCTATGTGAGTTTTACCAGAATCAGGTATTTTGGTAAGTTTGAAAAATACAAAAAATAGGTTTTTCTCATAATGACAGTATAACTGCCACATTGACTGC
The DNA here is from genome assembly GCF_033978685.3 of Nerophis lumbriciformis. Taxonomy (NCBI): domain Eukaryota; kingdom Metazoa; phylum Chordata; class Actinopteri; order Syngnathiformes; family Syngnathidae; genus Nerophis; species Nerophis lumbriciformis. The sequence goes on from NC_084569.2 coordinate 24,940,536, forward strand.
CACCAAACATGCATGATGTCTAAAAATGCCTATAATTTTGTATCCATGTGAGTTTTACTAGAATCAGTTGTTTTTTTAAGGTTTACAAATACAAAATATTAGTTTTACTCATAATGACAGTATACATTTAATCTGACAAAATGGCTTAAAATGCCTTGAGGAATGTATCTTTGTGAATTTTACTGGAAAAAATATTTTGTAAGGTTTGTAAAGACACGATTTAGTTGTTTTTTTTTTACATAGTTTAACAGTATATCTGTCATACTATATATGAAAGTTATATAACACAACTCCAAAACCAAATATTCAATCCGTCTAAAAATGCCTGTAATATTGAATACATGTGAGTTTTATCAGAATCAGGTATTTTGGTAAGGTTTACAAAAACAAAAATTAGGTTTTACTCATAGTGACAGTATAACTGCCACACTCAATATGACAGTTAATTAAACATAACTCCTAAAACACAAATGCAAAATGACTAATAATGCCTAGAGAAAGGTATATTTGTGAATTTTACTGGGAAACAATATTTTGTAAGGTTTGTAAAGATACAAATTATTTTTGGTTTTTTACTCAATATGATGGTATAACTTTCATACTAAATATGAAAGTTATGTAAACATAACTCCAAAACCAAACATGCTTTATGTCTAAAAATTCCTGTAATATTGTATCTATGTGGGTTTTACCAGAATCAGGTATTTTGGTAAAGTTTACAATTACAAAAAATAGGTTTTACTCATGATGACAGTATAACTGCCACACTCAATATGACAGTTGTTTAAACATAACTCCTAAACCAAACATGATAAATGGCTAATTATGCCTGGAGAAATGTATCTTTGTGAGTTTTACTGGGAACATTTTTTTTTGTAAGGTTTATAAAGACACAAGTTATTTTTTTTTTACTCAATACGATGGTATAACTGTCATACTAAATATAAAAGTTGTATAAACATAACTCCAAAACCAAACATGCATTATGTCTAAAAATGCCTGCAATATTGTATCTGTGTGATTTTTACCAGAATCAGGTATTTTTGATAAGGTTTACAAATACAAAAATTAGGTTTTACTCAATATGACAGTATAACTGTCATACTACATGCAGAAAATATATAAACATGACTCCAAAACCAAACTTGCAATCCTTTTGTATTTTCAAACGTTCCAAAAACAACTGATTCTAGTAAAACTCACATGGATATAATATTACAGTTATTTTTAGATATAATGCATGTTTGGTTTTGGAGTTATGTTTATAAAACTTTTACATTTAGTATGACAGTTATAATGTCATATTGAGTAAACAAAATAACTTGTCTTTACAAACTTTACAATTTTTTCCAAGCATTATTAGCCATTTTGCATGTGTGGTTTAGGAGTTATATTTAAATAACTGTCATATTGAGTGTGGCAGTTATACTGTCATTATGAGTAAAACCTTATTTTTGTATTTGTAAACCTTACCAAAATACCTGATTGTAGTAAAACTCACATAGATACAATATTACAGGCATTTTTAGACATAATGCATGTTTGGTTTGGGAGTTATGTTTATATAACTTTCATATTTAGTATGACAGTTATACTGTCATATTAAGTAAAAAAAAATAACTTGTGTCTTTACAAACCTTATAAAATTTATTTCCCAGTAAAACTCACAAAGATACATTTCTCCAGGCATTATTAGTCATTTTGTATGTGTGGTTTAGGAGTTATTTTTAAATAACTGTCAGATTGAATGTGACAGTATACTGTCATAGTGAGTAAAACCAATATTTTGTATTTGCAAACCTTACAAAAATAACTTATTCTAGTAAAACTCACATGGATACAATAATACAGGCATTTTTAGACAGAAAGCATGTTTGGTTTTGGAGTTATGTTTATATACATTTTACATTTAGTATGAGAGTTATACTGTCATATGGAGTAAAAAACAACTAACTTGTGTCTTTACAAACCTTACAAAAAAAATGGTTTTCCAGTAAAACTCACAAAAATGCATTTCGCCAGTCACAATTAGCCATTTAGCATGTTTGGTTTAGGAGTTATGTTTAAATAACTGTCATTTTGAACGTGGCAGTTATACTGTCATTATGAGTAAAACCTAATTTTTGTATTTGTAAACCATACCAAAATACCTGATTCAGGTAAAACTCACAGAGATTCAATATTACAGGCATTTTTAGACAGATTGCAAGATTTTGGAGTTATGTTTATATAACTTTCATACTTAGTATGACAGTTATACTGTCATATTGAGTAAAATAAACTAACTTGTGTTTTTACAAACCTTACAAAAAAAATTTTTTTCCAGTAAAATTCACCGAGATACATTTTTCCAGGCATTATTAGTCATTTTGCATGTGTGGTTTAGGAGTTATGTTTAAATAACTGTCAGATTGAATGTAACAGTATACTGTCATAGTGAGTAAAACCAATATTTTGTATTTGAATACCTTACAAAAAAAACTGATTCTACTAAAACTCACATGGATACAATATTACAGGCATTTTTAGACAAAATGCATGTTTGGTTTTGGAGTTATGTTTATATAACCTTTCCATTTAGTATGACAGTTATACTGTCTTTTTGAGTTAAAAAAAACTAACTTGTGTCTTTACAAACCTTACAATTTTTTTTTCCAGTAAAACTCACAAAGATACATTTCTCCAGGCATAATTAGCCATTTAGCATGTTTTGTTTAGGAGTTATGTTTAGAAAAACTGTCATTTCGAATGTGGCAGTTATCCGTCATTATGAGTTAAACCTAATTTTTTTTATTTGTAATCCTTACCAAATTACTTGATTCTGGTAAAAATCACATATATTCAATATTACAGACTTTTTTAGACAGATTGCAAGTTTGGTTTTGGAGTTATGTTTATATAACTTTCAAATTTAGTAAGACAGTTATACTATCATATTGAGTAAAAAAAAAACTAACTTATGTCTCTACAAACCTTACAAAATATTTTTTTCCGGTAAAACTCACAAAAATACATTTCTCCAGGCATTTAGCCATTTTGCATCTGTGGTTTAGAATTTATGTTTAAATAACAGGCAGATTGAATGTGACAGTATACTGTCATAGTGAGTAAAACCTAATTTTTGTATTTGTTAACCTTACCAAAATACCTGATTCTGGTAAAACTCATGTAGATACAATATTACAGGAATTTTTAGACATAAAACATGTTTGGTTTTGGAGTTATGTTTATATAACTTTCATAGGGACGGCATGGCGCAGTTGGAGAGTGGCCATGCGCGACCCGAGGATCACTGGTTCAATTCCCACCTAGTACCAACCTCGTTATGTCTGTTGTGTCCTGAGCAAGATACTTCACCCTTGCTCCTGATGGGTGCTGGTTAGCGCATTTATTTATCATTTAACTTGAGTCTTTATAAACCTTACAAAAAAAAATGTTCCCAGTAAAACTCACAAAGATATTCTCCAGGCATAATTAGCCATTTATTACTGTTATAATGAGTAAAAAACTACTTTTTGTGTTTGCAATTCTTAAAATAGCATATATTTCGAGTAAAACTCACAAGGATGCATTGTTTTAGGCTTTATTAACCTATTTGCATGTGTCATGTTTAAAACAGTGTCAAATTGAATGTAGCAGTTATACTGTCATTATGAAAAAAAATAATTTTTGTATTTGTAAACCTTACCAAATTACCTGATTCTGGTGAAACTCACATAGATACAATTTTACAGGCATTTTTAGACATAATGCTTGTTCAGTTTTGGAGTTATGTTTATATAGCTTTCATATTTGGTATGGCAGTTATACTATCATATTGAATTAAAAAAACTTATTTGCGTCTTTGCAAAACTTACAAAAGATAGTTTTTCTAGTAAAACTAACAAACATACATGTCTTCAGGCACTATTAGACAACTTGCATGTTTGGTGTAGGAATTATTTTGAAAAACATTTTTATTGCTTATTTCGCATTATCTCAGGATTTTAAGAACATTAATGTCATAATGAGTAAAAAACTACTTTTTGTGTTTGCAAACCTTAAAATAGCAAATGTTTCGAGTAAAACTCACAAGGATGCATTGTTTTAAGCTTTATTAACGTATTTGCATGTGTGATTAGGAAGTTTTGTTTAAATAACTGTCAAATTGAATGTAGCAGTTATACTGTCATTATGAGTAAACCCCTAATTTATGTAATTGTACACCTTACCAAATAACTGATTCTTGTAAAACTCACATAGATACAGTATTTTAGTTATTTTTAGACATAATGCATGTTCAGTTTTGGAGTTATGTTTATATAACTTTCATATTTGGTATGACAGTTATACTGTCATATTGTATTAAAAAAATTAACTTGAGTCTTTGTAAAACTTACAAAAGATAATTTCTCTAGTATAACTAACAAAGATACATGTATCTTGGCATTATTAGACATGTTGCATGTTTGGTGTAGGAATTAGGATGAAAAACATGTTTATTGCTTATTTCGCATTATCTCAGGATTTTCAGAATATTACCGTCATAATGAGTAAAAAACTACTTTTTGTGTTTGCAAGCCTTAAAATAGCATATGTTTCGAGTAAAACTCACATGGATGCATTGTTTTAGGCTTTATTAGCCTATTTTGCATAAGTGGTTAGAAGTTATGTTTAAATAACTGTCAAATTGAATGTAGCAGTTATCTGTCATTATGAGTAAACCCCTAATTTCTGTAATTGTACACCTTACCAAATTCACTGATTCTTGTAAAACTCACATAGATACAATATTTTCGGCAATTTTAGACACAATGCATGTTTAGTTTTGGAGTTATGTTTATATAACTTTCATATTTGGTATGACAGTTATACTGTCATATTGAATTAAAAAAACTTATTTGCCTCTTTGCAAAACTTACAAAAGATATTGTTTGTAGTAAAACTAGCAAAGATACATGTCTTCAGGCATTATTAGACATGCATGTTTGGTGTAGGAATTATGTTGAAAAACATTTGTATTGCTTATTTCGCATTATCTCAGGATTTTAAGAACATTACTGTCAAAATGAGTAAAAAAACTACTTTTTGTGTTTGCAAGCCTTAAAAAACTAACTTGCGTCATGGCAAACTTACAAACTATATTTTTTCAAGTGAAACAAACAAGGAAACATGTATCCAGGCGTTATTAGACATGTTGCATGTTTGGTTTAGGAATTATGATGAAAAATATTTTTATTGCTTATTTCGCATTATCTCAGGATTTTAAGAACAGTACTTCATAATGAGAAAAAAAATACTTTTTGTGTTTGCAAGCCTTAAAATAGCATATATTTCGAGTAAAACTCACAAGGATGCATTGTTTTAGGCTTCATTAGCCTATTTTGCATGTGTAGTTAGGAAGTTATGTTTAAATAACTGTCAAATTGAATGTAGCAGTTATCTATCATCATGAGTAAACCCCTAATTTATGTAATTGTACACCATACCAAATTAACTGATTCTTGTAAAAGTCACATAGATACAATATTTTAGGCATTTTTAGACATAATGCAGGTTTAATTTTGGAGTTATGTTTATATAACTTTCATATTTGGTATGACAGTTATACTGTCATATTGAATTAAAAAAATGTACTTGCCTCTTTGCAAAACTTACAAAAGAAAATGTTTCTAGTAAAACTAACAAAGATGCATATCTTCACGCATTATTAGACATGTTGCATGTTTGGTGTATGAATTATGTTGAAAAATATTTTTATTGCTTATTTCGCATTATCTCAGGATTTTAAGAACAGTACTTCATAATGAGAAAAAAAATACTTTTTGTGTTTGCAAGCCTTAAAATAGCATATATTTCGAGTAAAACTCACAAGGATGCATTGTTTTAGGCTTCATTAGCCTATTTTGCATGTGTAGTTAGGAAGTTATGTTTAAGTAACTGTCAAATTGAATGTAGCAGTTAGCTGTCATTATGAGTAAACCCCTAATTTATGTAATTGTACACCTTACCAAAGTTACTGATTCTTGTAAAACTCATATAGATACAATATTTTAGGCATTTTTTGACATAATGCAGGTTTAGTTTTGGAGTTATTTTTTATAACTTTCATATTTGGTATGACAGTTATACTGTCATATTGAATTAATAAAATGTACTTGCCTTTTTGCAAAACTTACAAAAGATAATTTTTCTAGTAAAACTAAATAAAGATACATGTCTTCAGGCATTATTAGACATGTTGCATGTTTAACTGCTACATTCAATTTGACAGTTATTTAAACATAACTTCTAACCACACATGCAAAATAAGCTAATAAAGCCTAAAATTAATGTATCCATGTGAGTTTTAGTCGAAACATATGCTATTTTAAGGCTTGCAAAAACAAAAAGTAGTTTTTTACGCGTTATGACAGTAATATTCTTAAAATCCTGAGATAATGCGAAATAAACAATAAAAATGTTTTTCATCATAATTCCTACACCAAACATGCAGCATGTCTAATAATGCCTGGATACATGTATCTTTGTTAGTTATACGAGAAAAATTATCTATTGTAGGTTTTACAAAGACTCAAGTAAGTTTTATTAATACAATTTACAAAAAGTAGTTTTTTACTCATTTTGACAGTAATGTTCTTAAAATCCTGAGATAATGCGAAATAAGCAATAAAAATGTTTTTCAACATAATTCTTACACCAAACATGCAACATGTCTAATAATACCTGAAGACATGTATTTTTGTTAGTTTTACTAGAAAGATTATCCTTTGTAAGTTTTGCAAAGAGGCAAATAAGTTTTTTTTATTCAATATGACAGTATAACTGTCATACCAAATATGAAAGTTATATAAACATAACTCCAAAACTAAACATGCATTATGTCTAAAAATGCCTAAAATATTGTATCTATGTGAGTTTTACAAGAATCAGTAAAGTTGGTAAGGTGTACAATTACATAAATTAGGGGTTTACTCATAATGACAGATAGCTGCTACATTCAATTTGACAGTTATTTAAACATAACTTCCTAACCACACATGCAAAATAGGCTAATAAAGCCTAAAACAATGCATCCATGTGAGTTTTACTCGAAACATTTGCTATTTTAAGGCTTGCAAACACAAAAAGTAGTTTTTTACTCATTATGAGAGTAATGTTCTTAAAATCCTGAGATAATGCGAAATAAGCAATAAAAATGTTTTTCAACATAATTCCTACATCAAACATGCAACATTTCTAATAATGCCTGAATACATGTATCATTTTTAGTTTTACTAGAAAAATTATCTTTTGTAAGTTTTGCAAAGAGGCAAGTTATTTGTTTTAATTCAATTTGACAGTATCACTGTCATACCAAATATGAAAGTTATATAAACATAACTCCAAAACTAAACATGCATTATGTCTAAAAATGCCTAAAATATGGCATCTATGTGAGTTTTACAAGAATCAGGTAATTTAGTAAGGTTTACAAATACAAAAATTGTTTTATTTCATAATGACAGTATAACTGCTACATTCAATTTGACTGTTATTTAAACATAACTTCCTAATCACACATGAAAATAGGTTAATAAAGCCTAAAACAATGCATCCTTGTGAGTTTTACTCGAAACATTTGCTATTTTAAGGCTTGCAAACACAAAAAGTAGTTTTTTACTCATTATGAGAGTAATGTTCTTAAAATCCTGAGATAATGCGAAATAAGCAATAAAAATGTTTTTCAACATAATTCTTACATCAAACATGCAACATGTCTAATAATGCCTGAATACATGTATCATTTTTAGTTTTACTAGAAAAATTATCTTTTGTAAGTTTTGCAAAGAGGCAAGTTATTTTTTTTAATTCAATTTGACAGTATAACTGTCATACCAAATATGAAAGTTATATAAACATAACTCCAAAACTAAACATGCATTATGTCTAAAAATGCCTAAAATATTGTATCTATGTGAGTTTTACAAGAATCAGTATAGTTGGTAAGGTGTACAATTACATAAATTAGGGGTTTACTCATAATGACAGATAGCTGCTACATTCAATTTGACAGTTATTTAAACATAACTTCCTAACCACACATGCAAAATAGGCTAATAAAGCCTAAAACAATGCATCCATGTGAGTTTTACTCGAAACATTTGCTATTTTAAGGCTTGCAAACACAAAAAGTAGGTGTTTACTCATTAAGACAGTAATGTTCTTAAAATCCTGAGATAATAACTAATAATATAATAACTCATAAACCACACATGCAAAATGGCTAATAATGCCTGGAGAAATGTATCTTTTCGAGTTTTACAGGAAAAACATTATTTTGTAAGGTTTGATAAGACACAAACTAGTTTTTTTTATTCAATATGTTTGTATAACTGTCATAAAAAATGTAAAAGTTATATATAAACTTAACTCATATACCAAACATGCAATCCGTCTAAAATGCCTGTAATATTGAATCTATGTGAGTTTTACTAGAATCAGGTATTTTGTTAAGGTTTACAAATACAAAAATTAGGTTTTACTCACTATGACAGTATATTGTCACTTTCAATCTGACTGTTATTTAAACACAAATTGTAAACCACAGATGCAAAATGGCTAATAATAACTGGAAAAATGTATTTTTGTGAGTTTTACTGGAAAAAAAGATATTTTGTAAGGTTTGTATGGACACAAGTTAGTTTGTTTACTCAATATGATGCAAACATGCTTTATGTCTAAAAAAAATCCTGTAATATTTTATCCATGTGAGTTTTATCAGAATCAGTTATTTTGGTAATTTTACAAATACAAAAAATAGGTTTTACTCATAATGACAGTATATCTGCCACACTCAATATGACAGTTATTTAAACATAACTGTAAACCAAACATGGTTAATGTCTAATAATGCCTGGAGAAATGTATCTTTGTGAGTTTTACTGGAAAAAATTTTTTTTTAAGGTTTATAAAGACACAAGTTAGTTTTTTTTTACTCAATATTACAATATGACTGTAATACTAAATGTAAAAAATATATAAACATAACTCCAAAACCAAACATGCATTATGTAATTTTGTATCCATGCGAGTTTTAGCAAAATCAATTGTTGTAGTAAGGTTTGCAATTACAAAATATTGGTTTTACTCACCATGATAGTATACTGTCACATTCAATTTGACAGTTATTTAAACATAACTACCAAACCACACATGCAAAATGGCTATAATGCCTGGAGAAATGTATCTTTGTGAGATTACTGGAAAAACATATTTTGTAAGGTTTGTAAAGAAACAATTTAGTTTTTTTTTTACTTAATATGATGAGATGGCGACTTTTCCAGGGTGTACCGCGCCTTCCGCCCTATTGTAGCTGAGATAGGCTCCAGCGCCCCCCGCGACCCCGAAGGGAATAAGCCGTAGGAAATGGATGGATGGATGGACAGTATAACTGTCATACTAAATGTACAAGTAGTATAAACATAACTCCAAAACCAAACATGCATTATGTCTAACAATAACTGTAATATTGTATCCATGTGAGTTTTACTAGAATCAGTTGTTTTTGTAAGTTTTGCAAATACAAAATATTGGTTTTACTCACTATGACAGTATACTGTCACATTCAATCTGACATCTATTTAAATATAACTCCTAAACCACACATGCAAAATAACTAATAATGCCTGGAAAAATGTATCTCTGTGAATTTTACTGGAAACAAATATTTTGTAAGGTTTGTAAAATTACAAGCTTGTTATTTTTTGAAAGTTATGAAAGTTATATACACATAACTCTAAAACCAAACTTGCAATCCGTCTAAAAATGCCTGTAATATTGAATCTATGTGAGTTTTACCAAAATCAGGTATTTTGGTAAGGTTTACAAATACAAAAATTAGGTTTTACTCATAATGACAGTATAACTGCCACACTCAATATGACAGTTTTTTAAACATAACTCCTAAAAAACAAATGCAAAATGACTAACAATGCCTGGAAAAATGTATCTTTGTGAATTTTAATGAAAAAAAAATATTTTGCAAGGCTTGTAAAGACACAAATTATTATTTTTTACTTAATATGATGGTATAACTGTCATACTAAATATAAATGATAATGATAAATGGGTTGTACTTGTATAGCGCTTTTTTACCTTCAAGGTACTCAAAGCGCTTTGACACTACTTCCACATTTACCCATTCACACACACATTCACACACTGATGGAGGGAGCTGCCATGCAAGGCGCTAACCAGCACCCATCAGGAGCAAGGGTGAAGTGTCTTGCTCAGGACACAACGGACATGACGAGGTTGGTACTAGGTGGGGATTGAACCAGGGACCCTTGGGTTGCGCACGGCCATTCTTCCACTGCGCCACGCCGTCCCTATAATAATAAGAAAGTTTTATAAACATAACTCCAAAACCAAACATGTTTTATGTCTAAAAATTCCTGTAATATTGTATCTATGTGAGTTTTACCCGAATCAGGAAATTTGGTAAGGTTTACAAATACAAAACATAAGTTTTACTCATAATGACAATATAACTGCCACATTTAACATGACAGGTATTTACACATAATTCCTAAACCAAACATGATAAATGGCTAATAATGCCTGGAGAAATGTATCTTTGTGAGTTTTACAGGAAAAAAATAATTTGTAAGGTTTAGAAAGACACAAAGTAGGTTTGTTTTACTCAATATGATGATATAACCGTCATACTAAATATGAAAGTTATATAAACATAACTTCAAAAACAAACATGAATTTTGTCTAAAAATACCTGTAATATTGAATCTATGTGAGTTTTACCAGAATCAGGTATTTTGGTAAGGTTTACAAATACAAAAATTAGGTTTTACTCACTATGACAGTATACTGTCACATTCAATCTGACAGTTATGTAAACATAACTCCTAAACCACACATTCAAAATGACTAATAATGCCTGGAGAAATGTATCTCTGTGAATTTTTCTGGAAACATTTTTTTGTAAGGTTTGTTATAACACAAGTTAGGTTTTTTTTTACGCAATATGACAGCAGTATACTGTCATAGTGAGCAAAACCAATATTTTGTATTTGCAAACCTTACCAAATTACCTGATTCTGGTAAAACTCACATAGATACAATATTTTAGGCATTTTTAGACATAATGCATGTTCATATTTGGAGTTATGTTTATATAACTTTTACAAATAGTTTGACAGTTATACTGTTATATTGAATTAAAAAAACTTGCTTCGTTGCAAAACTTACAAAAGATACATTTTCTAGTAAAACTAACAAAGATACATGTCTTCAGGCATTATTAGACATGTTGCATGTTTGGTGTAGGAATTATGTTGAAAAATATTTGTATTGCTTTTTTCGCATTATCTCAGGATTTTAAGAACATTACTGGCATATTGAGTAAAAAACTACTATGACAGTATACTGTCACATTCAATCTGACTGTTATTTAAACATAACTCCTAAACCATGCAAGCAAAATGTCAAATAATGCCTGGAGAAATGTATCTTTGTGTATTAAGGTTTATAAAGACACAAATTATTTTTTTTAATTTAATATGATGGTATAACTGTCATACTAAATATGAAAGTTATATAAACATAACTCCAAAACCAAAATGCATTTTGTCTAAAAATGCCTGTAATATTGTATCTATGTGAGTTTTACCAGAATCAGGTATTTTGGTAAGGTTTACATATACCGTATTTTCCGCACTAGGGTTATTAGCCGCACCTAAAAACCACAAATTTTCTCAAAAGCTGACAGTGCGGCTTATAACGCTTTATATATGGATTAATATTAAGATTCATTTTCATAAAGTTTAGGTCTCGCAACTACGGTAAACAGCCGCCATCTTTTTTCCCCGTAGAAGAGGAAGCGCTTCTTCTTCTACGGTAAGCAACCGCCAAGGTAAGCACCCGCCCCCATTGAAGAGGAAGCGCTTCTTCTTCTACTGTAAGCAACCACCCGCCCCCATAGAAGAAGAAGCGCGCGGATATTACGTTTCATTTCATTTGTGTGTTTACATCTGTAAAGACCACAAAATGGCTCCTATTAAGAGACACGCGTACAACGCAGAATTCAAACTCAAGGCAATAAGTCACGCAGTAGAACACGGAAATAGAGCAGCAGCAAGAGAAGTGAACATAAATGGTGCGTAGGTAGAGGAAGCAGGGGTGTGTTTTCCGGCACAACACCGGATGACATACGCCAACATCTTCCAGTGGATTGTAAATGCCTGGGCGAATATATCGGTCTCAACTGTGGTCCGAGCTTTCCAGAAGGCAGGATTCACGGAACTGCTGCACAACAACAGCAACATTGACTCTAATAACTTCGACGAGACGGAGCCGGCCATTTTGGATGCCGTATTCGCCCAACTTTTTAATTCAGACACTGAAGAAGAATTCGAGGGATTTATGGATGAGGAATAATTTCAGAAAGTGAGCTTTAAATGTTTATTTTGTGTGTTGTGTGACATTAACGTTCGAGCAACGTTGAGTTTTACTATTTTTGTGATTGCACATTTGCACATTACATTTTGGGGGTGAACAGAGTTGTTAGAACGCTGGTTTGTAATATATTATTAAAGTTTGACTGACCTATCTGACTGTTTTTTTGACATTCCCTTTAGCGCAGCGTAGGCGCGGCTTATAACCCGGGGCGGCTTATAGGTGAACAAAGTTTTGAAATATGCCATTCATTGAAGGTGCGGCTAATAACCCGGGGCGGCTTATAGTGCGGAAAATACAAAACAATAATTTTCAGACAAAATGCATGTTTGGTTTTGGAGTTATGTTTATATAACTTTTATATTTAGTATGACAGTTATACCATCATATTGAGTAAAAAAAACTAACTTGTGTCATTATAAACCTTGCAAATTCTTTTTTTTCAGTAAAAGTCAGAAAGATTCCTTTCTCTAGGCATTATTAGCCATTTAGCATGTTTGGTTTAGGAGTTATGTTTAAATAACTGTCATTTTGAATGTGGCGGTTATACTGTCATTATGAGTAAAACATAATTTTTGTATTTGTAAACCTTACCAAAATACCTGATTCTGGTAAAACTCACATAGATTCAATGTTACAGGCATTTTTAGACGGACTGCAAGTTTGGTTTTGGAGTTATGTCTATTTAACTTTCATATTTAGTATGACAGTTAAACTGTCATATTGAGTAAAAAAAACTAACTTGTGTTTTTACAAAATTTAAAAGATATTTTTTTTCCAGAAAAATTCACAGAGATACATTTCTCCAGTTACAGGAATTTTTGGACATAAAACATGTTTGGTTTAGGAGTTATATTTAAATAACTGTCAGATTGAATGTGACAGTATACTGTCATAGTGAGTAAAACCAATATTTTGTATTTGAAAACCTTACAAAAACAACTGATTCTAGTTAAACTCACTTGAATACAATATTACAGGAATTTTTAGATATAATGCATGTTTGGTTTTGGAGTTATGTTTATAATTTTTTTACATTTAGTATCACAGTTATACTGTCATATTGAGTAAGAAATTGAACTTGTGTCTTTATAAACCTTACAATTTCGTTTTTTTCCAGTAAAACTCACAATGATACATTTCTCAAGGCATTATTAACCATTTTGCATGTGTGGTACAGGAGTTATGTTTACATAACTGTCAGATTGAATGTGACAGTATACTGTCTAGTGAGTAAAACCTAATTTTTGTATTTGTAAACCTTACCAAAAAATACCTGATTCTGGTAAAAATCACATAGATACAATATTGCAGGCATTTTTAGACATAATGCATGTTTGGTTTTGGAGTTATGTTTATACAACTTTTATATTTAGTTTGACAGTTATACCATCATATTGAGTTAAAAAAAAAAAACTTTTGTCTTTATAAACCTTACAAAAAAAATGTTCCCAGTAAAACTCACAAAGATACATTTCTCCAGGCATAATTACCTATTTATCATGTTTGGTTTAGGAGTTATGTTTAAATAACTGTCAACTTGAGTGTGGCAGTTATACTGTCATTATGAGTAAAACCTATTTTTTGTATTTGTAAACCTTACCAAAATACCTGATTCTGGTAAAACCCACACCGATACAAAATTCCAGGAATTTTTTTACATTAAAGCATGTTTGGTTTTGGAGTTATGTTTATATAACTTTCATATTTAGTATGACAGTGTACCATCATATTGAGTAAAAAAAAACAACCTAATTTGTATCTTTACAAATAATACAAAATATTGTTTTCCAGTAAAATTCAAAAATATACATTTCTCTAGGCATTATTAGTCATTTTGCATTTGTGTTTTAGGAGTTATGTTTAATTAACTGTCATATTGAGTGTGGCAGTTATATTGTCACTATGAGTAAAACCTAATTTTTGTATTCGTAAACCTTACCAAAATACCTGAATCTGATAAAAGTCACATATATTCAATATTACAGGCATTTTTAGATGGATTGCATATTTGGTTTTGGAATTATGTTTATATAACTTTCATATATAGTATGACAGCTATACTGTTAAATTGTGTAAAAAAAAAAACTAACTTGTGTCTTTACAAACCTTACAAAATATTTTTTCCAGTAAAACTCACAAAGATACATTCCTCAAGGCATTATTAGCCATTTTGTCGGATTAATTGTGACAGTATACTGTCATTATGAGTAAAACCTAATTTTTGTATTTGTCAACCTTACCAAAATACCTGATTCTGGTAAAACTCACATAGATACAAAATTACAGGCATTTTTAGACATAATGCATGTTTGGTTTTGGAGTTATGTTTATATAACTGATCCATTTATTGACAGTTATACTGTCTTTTTGAGTTAGAAAAAACTAACTTGTGTCTTTACAAACCTTACAATTTTTTTTTCCAGTAAAACTCACATTTCTCCAGGCATTATTAGCCATTTAGCATGTTTTGTTTAGGAGTTATGTTCAAAAAAATGTGGCGGTTATCCGTCATTATGAGTAAAACTTAATTTTTGTATTTGTAATCCTTACCAAAATACCTGATTCTGGAAAAATCACATATATTCAATATTACAGCCATTTTTTTACGAATTGCAAGTTTGGTTTTGGAGTTATGTTTATAAAACTTTCATATTCAGTATGACAGTTATACCATCATATTGAGTTTAAAAAAAAAAACAGTATCTTTACAAACCTTACAAAATATTTTTTTACAGTAAAAATCACGAAGATACATTTTTCCACGCATTATTAGTCTTTTTGCATGCGTGTTTTAGGAGTTATGTTTAAATAACTGTCATATTGAGCGTGGCAGTTATACTGTCATTATGAGTAAAACCTCATTTTGGTATTTTAAACCTTACCAAAATACCTGATTCTGATAAAATTCACATATATTTAATATTACAGGCATTTTTAAACGGATTGCATGTTTGGTTTTTGAGTTTGGTTTTGGAGTTATGTTTCTATAATTTTTTTATTTAGTTTGACAGTTATACCGTCATATTGAGTAAAAAAACTTGTGTCTTTGCAAACCTTAAAAAAGATCATTACTCTAGTAAAACTAACAAAGATACATTTCTCCAGGTTTAATAGCCATTTTCATGTGTCGTTTATGAGTTATGTTTAAATAACTGTCATATTGAGTGTGGCACTTATAATGTCACTATCAGTAAAACCTTTTTTTTTTATTTGTCAACCTTACCAAAATACCTCATTTTGGTAAAACTCACATAGATTCAATATTACAGTTATTTTTAGACGGATTGCAAGTTTGGTTTTGGAGTCATGTTTATATATTTTTTGCATGTAGTATGACAGTTATACTGTCATATTGAGTAAAAAAAAATAACGTGTGTCTTTACAAACCTTACAAAATATTTGTCCTAGTAAAACTCACAAAGATACATTTCTCCAGGCATTATTAGCCATTTTGCATGTGTAGTTTAGGAGTTATGTTTACATAACTGTCAGATTGAATGTGACAGTATACTGTCATTGTCAGTAAAACCAGTATTTTGTATTTGCAAAACTTACAAAAACAATTTATTCTAGTAAAACTCACATGGATACAATATTACAGACATTTTTAGACATAATGCATGTTTGGTTTTGGAGTTATATTTATATAACTTTCACATTTAGTATGACAGTATTACTGTCATATTGAGTAAAAAAAAAAAATATTTTTTCAGGCATTATTAACCATTTTGCATGAGTGGTTTAGGAGTTATGTTTACATAACTGTCATTTTGAATGAGGCAGTTATACTGTCATTATGAGTAAAACCTCATTTTTGTATTTGTAAACCTTACCAAAATACCTGATTCTGGTAAAGCTCACATAGAAACAATATTACAGGTATTTTTAGACAAAATTCATGTTTGTTTTTGGAGTTATGTTTAAATAACTTTCATATTTAGTAGGACGGTTATACCATCATATTGAGTAAAACAAAATTACTTTGTGTCTTTCTAAACCTTACAAATTATTTTTTTTTCCTGTAAAACTCACAAAGATACATTTCTCCAGGCATTATTAGCCATTTATCATGTTTGGTTTAGGAATTGTGTTTAAATACCTGTCATGTTAAATGTGGCAGTTATATTGTCATTATGAGTAAAACTTATTTTTTGTATATGTAAACCTTACCAAAATACCTGATTCGGGTAAAACTCACATAGATACAATATTACAGGAATTTTTAAACATAAAACATGTTTGGTTTTGGAGTTATGTTTATATAACTTTCATATTTATTATGACAGTTATACCATCATATTAAGTAAAAAAATAATATTTGTGTCTTTACAAACCTTACAAAATATTTTGTTTTCGTTAAAATTCACAAAGATACATATTTCCAGGCATTGTTAGTCATTTTGCATTTGTTTTTTAGGAGTTATGTTTAAAAAACTGTCATATTGAGTGTGGCAGTTATACTGTCATTATGAGTAAAACCTAATTTTTGTATTTGTAAACCTTACCAAAATACCTGATTTTGGTAAAACTCACATAGATTCAATATTACAGGCATTTTTAGACGGATTGCAAGTTTGGTTTTAGAGTTATGTGTATATAACTTTCATATTTAGTATGACAGTTATACTATCAAATTGAGTAAAAAATAACAAACTTGTAATTTTACAAACCTTACAAAATATATGTTTCCAGTAAAATTCACAAAGATACATTTTTCCAGGCATTATTAGTCATTTTGCATGTGTGGTTTAGGAGTTATGTTTAAATAGCTGTCAGATTGAATGTGACAGTATACTGTCATAGTGAGTAAAACCACTATGTCATAGTGAGTAAAACCACTATGACAAAACTTACAAAAACAACTGATTCTAGTAAAACTCACATGAATACAATATTACAGTTATTTTTAGACATAATGCATGTTTGGTTTTGGAGTTATGTTTATACTACTTTTACATTTAGTATGACAGTTATACTGTCCATCCATCCATCCATTTTCTACGGCTTATTCCCTTCGGGGTCGCGGGGGGCGCAGGAGCCTATCTCAGCTACAATCGGGCGGAAGGCGGGGTCACCCTGGAAAAGTCGCCATCTCATCATATTAAGTAAAAAAAACTAAATTGTTTCTTTACAAACCTTACAAAATATGTTTTTCCAGTAATCTCACAAAGATACATTTCTCCAGGCATTATAGCCATTTTGCATGTGTGGTTTGGTAGTTATGTTTAAATAACTGTCAAATTGAATATGACAGTATACTATCATGGTGAGTAAAACCAATATTTTGTAATTGCAAACCTTACTACGACGGCGTGGCGCGGTGGAAGAATGGCCGTGCGCGGCCCAAGGGTCCCTGGTTCAATCCCCACCTAGTACCAACCTCGTCATGTCCGTTGTGTCCTGAGCAAGACACTTCACCCTTGCTCCTGATGGGTGCTGGTTAGCGCCTTGCATGGCAGCTCCCTCCATCAGTGTGTGAATGTGTGTGTGAATGGGTAAATGTGGAAGTAGTGTCAAAGCGCTTTGAGTACCTTGAAGGTAGAAAAGCGCTATACAAGTACAACCCGTTTAATTGATTTTATTAAAACTCGCATGGATACAAAATTACAGGCATTTTTAAACATAATACATGTTTGGTTTTGGAGTTATGTTTATATATTTTTTACATTTAGTATTACAGTTATACTGTCATAATGAGTAAAAAAAAACTAACTTGTGTCTTTATAAACCTTAAAAAAAAAAAGTTTTCTCCAGTAAAACTCACAAAGATACATTTCTCCAGGCATTATTAGCCATTAACCATGTTTGGTTTAGAGTTATGTTTAAATAACTGTCATATTGAGCGTGGCAGATATACTGTCATTATGAGTAAAACCTATTTTTTGTATTTGTAAAATTACCAAAATAACTGATTCTGATAAAACTCACATGGATAAAATATTACAGGATTTTTTTAGACATAAAGCATGTTTGCATCATATTGAGTAAAAAAAACTAACTTGTGTCTATACAAACCTTACAAAATATTTTTTTTTCCAGTAAAACTCACAAAAATACATTTTTCCAGTTATTATTAGCCATTTTGCATTTGTGGTTTAGAATTTGTGTTTAAATAACAGTCACATTGAATGTGACAGTATACTGTCATAGTGAGTAAAACCTAATTTTTGTATTTGTAAACCTTAACAAAATACCTGATTCTAGTAAAA
The DNA here is from genome assembly GCF_033978685.3 of Nerophis lumbriciformis. Lineage (NCBI taxonomy): Eukaryota > Metazoa > Chordata > Actinopteri > Syngnathiformes > Syngnathidae > Nerophis > Nerophis lumbriciformis. Next base: position 24,959,180 of record NC_084569.2, read on the forward strand.
CTCACATAGATTCAATATTACAGGCATTTTAGACGGATTGCATGTTTGGTATTGGATTTAAGTTTATAAAACTTTTACATTTTTTATGACAGTTATACAAACATATTGAATAAAATAACCTATTTTGTGTCTTATCAAACCTTACAAAATATTGTTTTTCCTGTAAAACTCACAAAGATACATTTCTCCAGGCATTATTAGCCATTTTGCATGTGTGGTTTAGGAGTTATGTTAACATAACCGTCATCTTGAGGGTGGCAGTTATACTGTCATTATGAGTAAAACTTATTTTTTTGTATTTGTAAACCTTACCAAAATACCTGATTCGGGTAAAACTCACATAAATACAATATTACAGGAATTTTTAGACATAAAACATGTTTGGTTTTGGAGTTATGTTTATATAAATTTCATATTTATTATGACAGTTATACCATCATATTAAGTAAAAAAAAAAAAAAATGTGTCTTTACAAACCTTACAAAATATTTTTTTTTCATTAAAATTCACAAAGATACATATTTCCAGGCATTGTTAGTCATTTTTCATTTGTTTTTTAGGAGTTATGTTTAAAAAACTGTCATATTGAGTGTGGCAGTTATTAAAGTTAAAGTTAAAGTACCAATGATTGTCACACACACACTAGGTGTGGCAAAATTATTCTCTGCATTTGACCCATCACCCTTGATCACCCCCTGGGAGGTGAGGGGAGCAGTGGGCAGCAGCGGTGGCTGCGCCCGGGAATCATTTTGGTGATTTAACCCCCAATTCCAATACTGTCATTATGAGTAAAACCTAATTTTTGTATTTGTAAACCTTACCAAAATACCTGATTTTGGTAAAACTCACATAGATTCAATATTACAGGCATTTTTAGACGGATTGCAAGTTTGGTTTTAGAGTTATGTGTATATAACTTTCATATTTAGTATGACAGTTATACTATCAAATTGAGTAAAAAATAACAAACTTGTAATTTTACAAACCTTACAAAATATATGTTTCCAGTAAAATTCACAAAGATACATTTTTCCGGGCATTATTAGTCATTTTGCATGTGTGGTTTAGGAGTTATGTTTAATTAGCTGTCAGATTGAATGTGACAGTATACTGTCATAGTGAGTAAAACCACTATGTCATAGTGAGTAAAACCACTATGACAAAACTTACAAAAACAACTGATTCTAGTAAAATTCACATGGATACAATATTACAGTTTTTTTTAGACATAATGCATGTTTGGTTTTGGAGTTATGTTTATACTACTTTTACATTTAGTATGACAGTTATACTGTCCATCCATCCATCCATTTTCTACGGCTTATTCCCTTCGGGGTCGCAGGGGGCGCTGGAGCCTATCTCAGCTACAATCGGGCGGAAGGCGGGGTACACCCTGGAAAAGTCGCCATCTCATCATATTAAGTAAAAAAAACTAAATTGTTTCTTTACAAACCTTACAAAATATGTTTTTCCAGTAATCTCACAAAGATACATTTCTCCAGGCATTATAGCCATTTTGCATGTGTGGTTTGGTAGTTATGTTTAAATAACTGTCAAATTGAATGTGACAGTATACTATCATGGTGAGTAAAACCAATATTTTGTAATTGCAGACCTTACTACAACAATTGATTTTAGTAAAACTCGCATGGATACAGAATTACAGGCATTTTTTAACATAATGCATGTTTGGTTTTGGAGTTATGTTTATATATTTTTTGCATTTAGTATTACAGTTATACTGTCCTATTGAGTAAAAAAAATATAACTTGTGACTTTATAAACCTTAAAAAAAAATGTTTTCCAGTAAAACTCACAAAATACATTTCTCCAGGCATTATTAGCCATTAACCATGTTTGTTTTAGAGTTATGTTTAAATAACTGTCATATTGAGTGTGGCAGATATACTGTCATTATGAGTAAAACCTATTTTTTGTATTTGTAAAATAACCAAAATAACTGATTCTGATAAAACTCACATGGATAAAATATTACAGGATTTTTTAGACATAAAGCATGTTTCCATCATATTGAGTAAAACAAACTAACTTGTGTCTATACACACCTTACAAAATATTTTTTTTCCGGGTAAAACTCACAAAAATACATTTCTCCAGTTATTATTAGCCATTTTGCATCTGTGGTTTAGAAATTGTGTTTAAATAACAGTCAGATTGAATGTGACAGTATACTGTCATAGTGAGTAAAACCTAATTTTTGTATTTGTAAACCTTAACAAAATACCTGATTCTAGTAAAACTCACATAGATTCAATATTACAGGCATTTTTAGACGGATTGCATATTTGGTATTGGAGTTATTTTTATATATTTTTTACATTTATTATGACAGTTATACAAACAAATTGAATAAAAAAACGTATTTTGTGTCTTATCAAAACTTGTAAAATATAGTTTTTCCTGTAAAACTCACAAAGATACATTTCTCCAGGCATTATTAGCCATTTTGCATGTGTGGTTTAGGAGTTATGTTAACATAACCGTCATATTGAGGGTGGCAGTTATACTGTCATTATGAGTAAAACCTAATTTTTGTATTTATAAACCTTACCAAAATTCCTGATTCTGGTAAAACTCACATAGATACAATATTACAGGCAGTTTAAGACGGATTGCAAGTTTGGTTGAGGAGTTTGGTTTTGGAATGATGTGTATATTACTTTTATATTTAGTTTGACAGTTATACCATCATATTGAGTAAAAAAAAAAAAACTTTTGTCTTTACAAACCTTACGAAATATTTTTTTCTAGTAAAACTCACAAAGATACATTTCTCCAGGCATTATTAGCTATTTAGCATGTTTGGTTTAGGAGTTATGTTTAAATAACTGTTATTTTGAATATGGCAGTTATACTGTCATTATGAGTAAAACCCAATTTTTGTATTTGTAAACCTTTCCTGATTCTGGTAAAACTCACATATATTCAATTTTACAGGCATTTTTAGACGTATTACAAGTTTAGTTTTGGAGTTATGTTTATTTAACTTTCATATTTAGTATGACATCATGACTGTCATGTTACGTAAAAAAACTAACTTGTTTCTTTACAAAACTTATAAAAAACATTTTTTTCCCCAGGAAAACTCACAAATATACATTTTTCCAGGCATTATTAGCCATTTTGTATTTGTGGTTTAGGAATTACAGTATGTTTAAATAACTGTCAGATTGAATGTGACAGTATACTGTCATAGTGAGTAAAACCGAATTTTTGTATTTGTAAACCTTACCAAAAATACCTGATTCTGGTAAAAATCACATAGATACAATATTGCAGGCATTTTTAGACATAATGCATGTTTGGTTTTGGAGTTATGTTTATACAACTTTTATATTATAATGACAGTTATACCATCATATTGAGGATTAAAAAAAAGAACTTGTGTCTTTATAAACCTTACAAAAAAAAATGTTCCCAGTAAAACTCACAAAGATATTCTCCAGGCATAATTAGCCATTTATTACTGTCATAATGAGTAAAAAACTACTTTTTGTGTTTGCAAGCCTTAAAATAGCATATATTTCGAGTAAAACTCACATGGATGCATTGTTTTAGGCTTTATTAGCCTATTTTGCATGTGTGGTTAGGAAGTTATGTTTAAAACACTGTCAAATTGAATGTAGCAGTTATACTGTCATTATGAAAAAAAAAATAATAATTTGTATTTGTAAACCTTACCAAATTACCTGATTCTGGTGTAACTCTCATAGATACAATATTTTAGGCATTTTTAGACATATGCATGTTCAATTTTGGAGTTATGTTTATATAACTTTCATATTTGGTATGACAGATATACTGTCATATTGAATTAAAAAAACTAACTTGCTTCTTTGCAAAACTTACAAAAGAAAATTTTTCTAGTAAATCTAACAAAGATGCATATCTTCACGCATTATTAGGCATGTTGCATGTTTGGTGTAGGAATTATGTTGAAAAACATATTTATTGCTTATTTTGCATTATCTCAGGATTTTAAGAACATTACTGTCATAATGAGTAAACAACTACTTTTTGTGTTTGCAAGCCTTAAAATAGCAAATGTTTCGAGTAAAACTCAGATGGATACATTGTTTTAGGCTTTATTAGCCTATTTTGCATGAGTGGTAAGGAAGTTAAGTTTAAAACACTGTCAAATTGAATGTAGCAGTTATCTGTCATTATGAAAAAAAACAATTTTTGTATTTGTAAACCTTACCAAATTACCTGATTCTGGTGAAACTCACATAGATACAATTTTACAGGCATTTTTAGACATAATGCATGTTCAGTTTTGGAGTTATGTTTACATAGCTTTCATATTTGGTATGACAGTTATACTATCATATTGAATTAAAAAAACTTATTTGCGTATTTGCAAAATTTACAAAAGATAGTTTTTCTAGTAAAACTAACAAAGATACATGTCTTCAGGCACTATTAGACAACTTGCATGTTTGGTGTAGGAATTATGATGAAAAACATGTTTATTGCTTATTTCGCATTATCTCAGGATTTTCAGAATATTACCGTCATAATGAGTAAAAACTACTTTTTGTGTTTGCAAGCCTTAAAATAGCATATGTTTCGAGTAAAACTCACATGGATGCATTGTTTTAGTCTTTATTAGCCTATTTTGCATGTGTGGTTAGAAGTTATGTTTAAATAACTGTCAAATTGAATGTAGCAGTTATCTGTCATTATGAGTAAACCCCTAATTTCTGTAATTGTACACCTTACCAAATTCACTGATTCTTGAAAAACTCACATAGATACAATATTTTCAGCAATTTTAGACATAATGCATGTTTAGTTTTGGAGTTATGTTTATATAACTTTCATATTTGGTATGACAGTTATACTGTCATATTGAATTAAAAAAACTAACTTGCCTCTTTGCTAAACTTACAAAAGACATTGTTTCTAGTAAAACTAACAAAAATGCATATCTTCACGCATTATTAGACATGTTGCATGTTTGGTGTAGGAATTATGATGAAAAACATTTTTATTGCTTATTTCGCATTATCTCAGGATTTTAAGAACAGTACTTCATAATGAGTAAAAAACTACTTTTTGTGTTTGCAAACCTTAAAATAGCAAATGTTTCGAATAAAACTCACAAGGATGCATTGTTTTAGGCTTTATTAGCCTATTTTGCATGTGTAGTTAGGAAGTTATGTTTAAATAACTGTCAAATTGAATGTAGCAGTTATCTGTCATTATGAGTAAACCCCTAATTTCTGTAATTGTACACCTTACCAAATTCACTGATTCTTGAAAAACTCACATAGATACAATATTTTCAGCAATTTTAGACATAATGCATGTTTAGTTTTGGAGTTATGTTTTTATAACTTTCATATTTGGTATGACAGTTATACAGTCATATTGAATTAAAAAAACTTATTTGCCTCTTTGCAAAACTTACAAAAGATATTTTTTGTAGTAAAACTAGCAAAGATACATGTCTTCAGGCATTATTAGACATGTTGCATGTTTGGTGTAGGAATTATGTTGAAAAACATTTGTATTGCTTATTTCGCATTATCTCAGGATTTTAAGAACATTACTGTCAAAATGAGTAAAAAACTACTTTTTGTGTTTGCAAGCCTTAAAATACCAATGTTTCGAGTAAAACTCACATGGATGCATTGTTTTAGGCTTTATTAGCCTATTTTGCATGTGTGGTTAGGAAGTTATGTTTAAGTAACTGTCAAATTGAATGTAGCAGTTAGCTGTCATTATGAGTAAACCCCTAATTTATGTAATTGTACACCTTACCAAAGTTACTGATTCTTGTAAAACTCACATAGATACAATATTTTAGGCATTTTTAGACATAATGCAGGTTTAGTTTTGGAGTTATGTTTATATAACTTTCATATTTGGTATGACAGTTATACTGTCATATTGAATTAAAAAAATGTACTTGCCTCTTTGCAAAACTTACAAAAGATAATTTTTCTAGTAAAACTAACAAAGATACATGTCTTCAGGCATTATTAGACATGTTGCATGTTTGATGTAGGAATTATGTTGAAAAAACATTTTTATTGCTTATTTCGCATTATCTCAGGATTTTAAGAACATTACTGTCATAATGATTAAAAAACTACTTTTTGTGTTTGCAAACCTTAAAATAGCAAATGTTTCGAGTAAAACTCACAAGGATGCATTGTTTTAAGCTTTATTAACGTATTTGCATGTGTGATTAGGAAGTTTTGTTTAAATAACAGTCAAATTGAATGTAGCAGTTATACTGTCATTATAAAAAAAACAATTTTGGATTTGTAAACCTTACCAAATTACCTGATTCTAGTGTAACTCACATAGATGCAATATTTTAGGCATTTTTAGACATAATGTATGTTCAATTTTGGAGTTATGTTTATATATATTTCATATTTGGTATGACAGTTATACTGTCATATTGTATTAAAAAAAACTAACTTGCCTCTTTGCAAAACTTACAAAAGATATGTTGTCTAGTAAAACTAACAAAGATACATATCTTCACGCATTATTAGACATGTTGCATGTTTGGTGTATGAATTATGTTAAAAAAAACATTTTTATTGCTTATTTTGCATTATCTCAGGATTTTAAGAACATTACTGTCATAATGAGTAAAAAACTACTTTTTGTGTTTGCAAGCCTTAAAATAGCATATGTTTCGAGTAAAACTCACATGGATGCATTTTTTTATGCTTTATTAGCCTATTTTGCATGTGTGGTTAGAAGTTATGTTTAAATAACTGTCAAATTGAATGTAGCAGTAAAACATAATTCCAAAACCAAATATGCAATCCGTCTAAAAATGCCTGTAATATTGAATATATGTGAGTTTTATCAGATTCAGGTATTTTGGTAAGGTTTACGAATACAAAAATTAGGTTTTACTCATAGTGACAATATAACTGCCACACTCAATATGACAGTTAATTAAACATAACTCCTAAAACACAAATGCAAAATGACTAATAATGCCTAGAGAAATGTATATTTGTGAATTTTACTGGAAAACAATATTTTGTAAGATTTGTAAAGATACAAATTAGTTTTTTTTTTACTCAATATGATGGTATAACTGTCAGAATAAATATGAAAGTTATATAAACATAACTCCAAAACTAAACATGCTTTATGTCTAAAAATTCCTGTAATTTTGTATCGGTGTGGGTTTCACCAGAATCAGGTATTTTGGTAAGGTTTACAAATACAAAAAAATAGGTTTTTATTTATAATGACACACAATACAATAACTGCCACACTCAATATGACAGTTATTTAAACATAACTCCTAAACCAAACATGATAAATGTCTAATTATGCCTGGAGAAATGTATCTTTGTGAGTTTTGGGAAAAAAATATTTGTAAGGTTTATAAAGACACAAGTTTTTTTGTTTTTTTTTACTCAATATGATGGTATAACTGTCATACTAAATATGAAAGTTGTATAAACATAACTCCCAACCAAACATGCATTATGTCTAAAAATGCCTGCAATATTGTATCTATGTGATTTTTACCAGAATCAGGTATTTTTGGTAAGGTTTACAAATACAAAAATTAGGTTTTAGTCACTATGACAGTAAACTGTCACATTCAATCTGACAGTTATTTAAACATACTGTAACTCCTAAACAACAAATACAAAATGGCTAATAATGCCTGGAGAAATGTATCTTTGTGAGTTTTTTTATAAGGTTTGTAAAGACACAAGTTAGTATTTTTTACTTAATATGACAGTATAACTGTCATACTAAATATGAAAGTTAAATAAACATAACTCCAAAACCAAACTTGCAATACGACTTAGATTCAGGTATTTTGGTCAGGTTTACAAAAACAAAAATAAGGTTTTACTCATAGTGACAGTATAACTGCCACACTCAATATGACAGTTAATTAAACATAACTCCTAAAACACAAATGCAAAATGACTAATAATGCCTAGAGAAGGTATATTTGTGAATTTTACTGGAAAAAAATATTTTGTAAGGTTTGTAAAGATACACATTATTTTTTGTTTTTACTTAATATGATGGTATAACTTACATACTAAATATGAAAGTTATATATACATAACTTCAAAACCAAACATTCTTTATGTCTAAAAATTCCTGTACTATTGTATCGATGTGGGTTTAACCAGAATCAGGTATTTTGGTAAGGTTTACAAATACAAAAAATAGGTTTTACTCATAATGACAGTATAACTGCCACACTCAAGATGACAGTTGTTTAAACATAACTCCTAAACCAAACATGATAAATGGCTAATTATGCTTGGAGAAATGTATCTTTGTGAGTTTAACTGGGAACATTTTTTTTGTAAGGTTTATAAAGACACAAGATATTTTTTGTTTTTACTCAATATTATGTCACCTAAATATAAAAGTTGTATAAACATAACTCCAAAACCAAACATGCATTGTGTCTAAAATTGCCTGCAATATTGTATCTATGTGATTTTTACCAGAATCAGGTATTTTTTGGTAAGGTTTACAAATACGAAAATTAGGTTTTACTCACTTTGACAGTATACTGTCACATTCAATCTGACAGTTATTTAAACATACTGTAACTCCTAAACCACAATTACAAAATGGCTAATAATGCCTGGAAATATGTATCTGTTTTCCTGGAAAACATTTTTTTATATAAGGTTTGTAAAGAAAAAAGTTAGTTTTTTTACTTAATATGACAGTATAACTGTCATACTAAATATGAAAGTTAAATAAACATAACTCCAAAACCAAACTTGCAATAGGTCTAACAATGCCTGTTATATTGAATCTATGTGAGTTTTAACAGAATCAGGTATTTCGGTAAGGTTTACAAATACAAAAATTGGGTTTTACTCATAATGACAGTATAACTGCCATATTTGAAATAACAGTTATTTAAACATAACGCCTAAACCAAACATGCTAAATGGCTAATAATGCCTGGAGAAATGTATCTTTGTGAGTTTTACTAGACAAAAATATTTTGTAAGGTTTGTAAAGACAAAAGTTATTTTTTTTTTTTACTCAATATGATGGTATTGAGTAAAATACCATCATATTGAGTAAAAAAAGTTTTATAAAAACTAAATATAAAAGTAATATGAACATAATTCCAAAACCAAACTCCTAAACCAAACTTGCAATCCGTCTTAAACTGCCTGTAATATTGAATCTATATGAGTTTTACCAGAATCAGGTATTTTGGTAAGGTTTACAAAAACAAAACTTGGGTTTTACTCATAATGACAGTATAACTGCATTATTTGATATGACAGTTATTTAAACATAACTCCTAAACCAAACATGATAAATGGCTAATAATGCCTGGAAAAATGTATATAAACATAACTCCAAAACCAAACATACATTATGTCCAAAAATGCCTGTAATATTGTATCTATGTGAGCTTTACCAGAATCAGGTATTTTGGTAAGGTTTATAAATACAAACTTTAGGTTTTACACATAATGACAGTATAACTGCCATATTCAAAATAACAGTTATTTAAACATAACTCCTGAACCGAACATGCTAAATGGCTATTAATGCCTGGAGAAATGTATACAAACATAACTCCAAAACCAAACATGCATTATGTCTTAAAATGCCTTTAGTATTGTATCTATGTGAGTTTTACCATAATCAGGTATTTTGGTAAGGTTTACATATACACAAATTTGGTTTTACTCATAATGACAGTATAACTGCCACTATTAATATGACAGTTATGTAAACATAACTCCTATACCACACATGCAAAATGGTTAATAATGCCTGGAGAAATGTATCTTTGTGAGTTTTACTGGAAAAAACGAATTTGTAAGGTTTATAAAGATACAAGTTAAATTTTTTACTCAATATGATGATATAACTGTCATACTAAATATGAAAGTTATATTAACATAACTCCAAAACCAATGAATCTATGTTCGTTTTACTAGAATCAGGTATTTTGGTAAGGTTTAAAAAAACAAAAAATAGGTTTTACTCATAATGACAGTATACTGCCACATTCAATATGACAGTTATGTAAACATAACTCCTAAACCACACATGCAAAATGGTTAATAATGCCTGGAGAAATGTATCTTTTTAAGTTTTATAGGAAAAAAAAAACAATTTTGTAAGGTTTGTAAAGACTGCGATGAGGTGGCGACTTGTCCAGGGTCTAACCCGCCTTCCGCCCGATTGTAGCTGAGATAGGCTCCAGCGCCCCCCGCGACCCCAAAGAAAATAAGCGGTAGAAAATGGATGGATGGATGGGTTTGTAAAGACACAAGTTATTTTTTTCTTACTCAATATGACAGTAAGATTGTCATACTAAATGTAAAAAAATTATAAACATAACTCCAAAACCAAACATGCATTATGTCTAAAAATGCCTGTAATATTGTAATCATGTGAATTTAACTAGAATCAGTTGTTTTTGTAAGGTTTGCAAATACAAAATATTGGTTTAACTCACTATGACAGTATACTGTCACATTCAATCTGAGAGTTATTTAAACATAACTCCTAAACCAAACATGTTTTATGTCTGAAAATTCCTGTAGTATTGTATCGATATGAGTTTTACCAGAATCAGGTATTTTGGTAAGGTTTACAAATACAAAAAATTGGTTTTACTCATAATGACAATATAACTGCCACACTCATTATGACAGCTATTTAAACATAATTCCTAAACCAAACATGATACATGGCTAATAATGCCTGGAGAAATGTATCTTTGTGATTTTTTTCTAGAAAAAAATATTTTGTAAGGTTTGTAAAGACAAAAGTTAATTTTTTTTTTTACTCAATATGATGGTATAACTGTGTTACTAAAAATGAAAGTTATATAAACATAATTCCAAAACAAACATGTTTTATGTCTAAAAATTCCTGTAATATTGTATCTATATGAGTTTTATGTATTTTAACATAACTCCTAAACCACACATGCAAAATGGCTAATAATGCCTGGAGAAATGTATCTTTGTGAGTTTTACAGGAAAAACAATATTTTGTAAGGTTTGATAAGACACAAAATAGGTTTTTTTATTCAATATGTTTGTATGACTGTCAAAATAAATGTAAAAGTTATATAAACATAACTCCAATACCAAACATGCAATCCGTCTCAAATGCCTGTAACATTGAATCTATGTGAGTTTTACTAGAATCAGGTATTTTGTTAAGGTTTACAAATACAAAATGTAGGTTTTACTCACTATGACAGTATACTGTCACATTCAATCTGACTTTCATTTAAACACAAATTCTAAACCACAGATGCAAAATGGCTAATAATAACTGGAGAAATGTATTTTTGTGAGTTTTACTGATAAAAAAAATATTTTGTAAGGTTTGTATGGACACAAGTTAGTTTTTTTTACTCAATATGATGCAAACATGCTTTATGTCTAAAAAAAATCCTGTAATATTTTATCCATGTGAGTTTTATCAGAATCAGTTATTTTGGTAATTTTACAAATACAAAAAATAGGTTTTACTCATAATGACAGTATATCTGCCACACTCAATATGACCTGGAGAAATGCATCCTTGTGAGTTATACTAGAAAAAATATTTTGTAAGGTTTGTAAAGAAAAAAGTTATTTTTTTACTCAATATGATGGCATAACTGTCAAACTAAATATAAAAGTAATATAAACATAATTCCAAAACCAAACTCCTAAACCAAACTTGCAATCCGTCTTAAACTGCCTGTAATATTGAATCTATATGAGTTTGACCAGAATCAGGTATTTTGGTAAGGTTTACAAATACAAAACTTGGGTTTTACTCATGACAGTATAACTGCATTATTTGATATGACAGTTATTTAAACATAACTCCTGAACCAAACATGCTAAATGGCTATTAATGCCTGGAGAAATGTATACAAACATAACTCCAAAACCAAACATGCATTATGTCTAAAAATGCCTTTAGTATTGTATCTATGTGAGTTTTACCAGAATCAGGTATTTTGGTAAGGTTGAAAAATACAAAAAATAGGTTTTTCTCATAATGACAGTATAACTGCCACATTGACTGCCACCAAACATGCATGATGTCTAAAAATGCCTATAATTTTGTATCCATGTGAGTTTTACTAGAATCAGTTGTTTTTTTAAGGTTTACAAATACAAAATATGAGTTTTACTCATAATGACAGTATACTGTCACATTTAATCTGACAAAATGGCTTAAAATGCCTTGAGGAATGTATCTTTGTTAATTTTACTGGAAAAAATATTTTGTAAGGTTTGTAAAGACACGATTTAGTTGTTTTTTTTTTTACACAGTTTAACAGTATAGCTGTCATACTATATATGAAAGTTATATAAACACAACTCCAAAACCAAATATTCAATCCGTCTAAAAATGCCTGTAATATTGAATACATGTGAGTTTTATCAGAATCAGGTATTTTGGTAAGGTTTACAAAAACAAAAATTAGGTCTTACTCATAGTGACGGTATAACTTCCACACTCAATATGACAGTTAATTAAACATAACTCCTAAAACACAAATGCAAAATGACTAATAATGCCTAGAGAATGTGAATTTTACTGGAAAACAATATTTTGTAAGGTTTGTAAAGATACAAATTATTTTTTGTTTTTTACTCAATATGATGGTCTAACTTTCATACTAAATATGAAAGTTATGTAAACATAACACCAAAACCAAACATGCTTTATGTCTAAAAATTCCTGTAATATTGTATCGATGTGGGTTTTACCAGAATCAGGTATTTTGGTATAGTTTACAATTACAAAAAATAGGTTTTACTCATGATGACAGTATAACTGCCACACTCAATATGACATTTGTTTAAACATAACTCCTAAACCAAACATGATAAATGGCTAATTATGCCTGGAGAAATGTATCTTTGTGAGTTTTACTGGGAACATTTTTTTTTGTAAGGTTTATAAAGACACAAGTTAGGTTTTTTTTTTTTACTCAATAGGATGGTATAACTGTCATACTAAATATAAAAGTTGTATAAACATAACTCCAAAACCAAACATGCATTATGTCTAAAAATGCCTGCAATATTGTATCTGTGTGATTTTTACCAGAATCAAGTATTTTTGGTAAGGTTTACAAATACAAAAATTAGGTTTTACTCAATATGACAGTATAACTGTCATACTACATGCGGAAAATATATAAACATGACTCCAAAACCAAACTTGCAATCCTTTTGTATTTGCAAACGTTCCAAAAACAACTGATTCTAGTAAAACTCACATGGATATAATATTACAGTTATTTTTAGATATAATGCATGTTTGGTTTTGGAGTTATGTTTATAAAACTTTTACATTTAGTATGACAGTTATAATGTCATATTGAGTAAAAAAAATAACTTGTCTTTACAAACTTTACAATTTTTTCCAAGCATTATTAGCCATTTTGCATGTGTGGTTTAGGAGTTATATTTAAATAACTGTCATATTGAGTGTGGAAGTTATACTGTCATTATGAGTAAAACCTTATTTTTGTATTTGTAAACCTTACCAAAATACCTGATTGTGGTAAAACTCACATAGATACAATATTACAGGCATTTTTAGACATAATGCATGTTTGGTTTTGGAGTTATGTTTATATAACTTTCACATTTAGTATGACAGTTATACTGTCATATTAAGTAAAAAAAAATAACTTGTGTCTTTACAAACCTTACAAAATTTATTTCCCAGTAAAACTCACAAAGATACATTTCTCCAGGCATTATTAGTCATTTTGTATGTGTGGTTTAGGAGTTATGTTTAAATAACTGTCAGATTGAATGTGACAGTATACTGTCATAGTGAGTAAAACCAATATTTTGTATTTGCAAACCTTACAAAAACAACTTATTCTAGTAAAACTCACATGGATACAATATTACAGGCATTTTTAGACAGAAAGCATGTTTGGTTTTGGAGTTATGTTTATATAAATTTTACATTTAGTATGAGAGTTATACTGTCATATGGAGTGAAAAAACAACTAACTTGTGTCTTTACAAACCTTACAAAAAAAATTTTTTCCAGTAAAACTCACAAAAATGCATTTCGCCAGTCACAATTAGCTATTAAGCATGTTTGGTTTAGGAGTTATGTTTAAATAACTGTCATTTTGAACGTGGCAGTTATACTGTCATTATGAGTAAAACCTAATTTTTGTATTTGTAAACCTTACCAAAATACCTGATTCAGGTAAAACTCACAGAGATTCAATATTACAGGCAATTTTAGACGAATTGCAAGTTTGATTTTGGAGTTATGTTTATATAACTTTCATACTTAGTATGACAGTTATACTGTCATATTGAGTAAAAAAAACTAACTTGTGTTTTTACAAAGCTTACAAAATATTTTTTTTTCCAGTAAAATTCACTGAGATACATTTTTCCATAATTATTAGTCATTTTGCATGTGTGGTTTAGGAGTTATGTTTAAATAACTGTCAGATTGAATGTAACATTATACTGTCATAGTGAGTAAAACCAATATTTTGTATTTGAAAACCTTACAAAAACAACTGATTCTACTAAAACTCACATGGATACAATATTACGGGCATTTTTAGACAAAATGCATGTTTGGTTTTGGAGTTATGTTTATATAACTTTTCCATTTAGTATGACAGTTATACTGTCTTTTTGAGTTAAAAAAAACTAACTTGTGTCTTTACAAACCTTACAATTTTTTTTTCCAGTAAAACTCACAAAGATACATTTCTCCAGGCATTATTAACCATTTTGCATGTGTGGTATAGGAGTTATGTTTACATAACTGTCATATTAAATGTGGCAGTTATACTGTCATTATGAGTAAAACCAAATTTGTGTATATGTAAACCTTACCAAAATACCTGATTCTGGTAAAACTCACATAGATACAATATTACAGGCATTTTTAGACGTATTGCAAGTTTGGTTTTGGAGTTATGTTTATTTAACTTTTATATTTAGTATGCCAGTTATACCGTCATATTAAGTAAAAAACTAACTTGTGTCTTTACAAACCTTACAATTGTATTTATTTTTTTCCAGGAAGACTCACAAATATACCTTGCTCAAGGCATTATTAGCCATTTTGCATTTGTGGTTTAGGAATTATGTTTAAATACCTGTCATGTTAAATGTGGCAGTTATATTTTCATTATGAGTAAAACCTATTTTTTGTATTTGTAAACCTTACCAAAATACCTGATTCTGGTAAAACTCACATAGATACAATATTACAGGAATTTTTAGACATAAAACATGTTTGGTTTTGGAGTTATGTTTATAACTTTCATATTTAGTATGACAGTGATACCATTATATTGAGTAAAAAAAAAAACTTGTGTCTATATAAACCTTACTTTTTTTTTTTCCAGTAAAACTCACAAAGATACATTTCTCAGGGTATAATTAGCCATTTATCATGTTTGGTTAAGGAGTTATGTTTAAATAACTGTCATATTGAGTTTGGCAGTTATACTGTCATTTTGAGTAAAACCTAGATTTTGTATTTGTAAACCTTACCAAAATACCTGATTCTGGTAAAAATCACATAGATACAAAAGTACAGGCATTTTTAGACATAATGCATGTTTGGTTTTGGAGTTATGTTTATACAACTTTCTTATTTAGTATGACAGTTATATCATTATATTGAGTAAAAAAAAAAAATGTGTGTCTTTATAAACCTTACTTTTTTTTTTTAGACGGATTGCATATTTGGTTTTGGAGTTGTGTTTTTATAACTTTTATATATAGTATGACAGCTGTACTGTTAAATTGTGTAAAAAAACAACAACAACTAAATTGTGTCTTTACAAACCATACAAATTATTTTTTCCAGTAAAATTCACAAAGATACATTCCTCAAGGCATTATTAGCCATTTTGTCAGATTAAATGTGACAGTATACTGTCATTATGAGTAAAACTAATATTTTTTATTTGTAAACCTTACAAAAACAACTGGTTCTAGTAAAACTCACATTTTTTTCCCCCCAAAACTCACAAAGATACATTTCTACAGGCATAATTAGCCATTTATCATGTTTGGTTTAGGAGTTATGTTTAAACAACTGTCATATTGAGTGTGGCAGTTATACTGTCATTATGAGTAAAACTTTTTTTTTGTATTTGTAAACCTTACCAAAATACCTGATTCTGGTTAAACCCACATCGATACAATATTACAGTAATTTTTAGACATAAAGCATGTTTGGTTTTGGAGTTATGTTTATATAACTTTCATATTTAGTATGAAAGTTATACCATCATATTGAGTAAAAAACAACAAATATTTTGTATCTTTACAAACCTTACAAAATATTGTTTTCCAGTAAAATTCACAAATATACCTTTCTCTAGGCATTATTAGTCATTTTGCATTTGTGTTTTAGGAGTTATTAGGAGTAATTAACTGTCATATTGAGTGTGGCAGTTATACTGTCACTATGAGCAAAACATAATTTTTGTATTCGTAAACCTTACCAAAATACCTGATTCTGATAAAACTCACATATATTCAATATTACAGGCATTTAAACGGATTGCATATTTGGTTTTGGAGTTGTGTTTTTTTAACTTTCATATATAGTATGACAGCTATACTGTTAAATTGTGTAAAAAAAAAAAAAACTAACTCGTGTCTGTACCAAAATACCTGATTCTGGTAAAACTCATATAGATTCAATATTACAGGCAGTTTAAGACGGATTGCAAGTTTGGTTTAGGAGTTTGTTTTTGGAATTATGTTTATATTAATTTTATAATTAGTATGACAGCTGTATTGTTAAAGTGTGTAAAAAAATAATAAAAAAATAACTCGTGTCTTTGGTTTTGATAAGACACAAAATAGTTTTTTTTATTCAATATGTTTGTATAACTGTCATAATAAATGTAAAAGTTATATAAACATAACTCCAATACCAAACATGCAATCCGTCTAAAAATGCCTGTAATATTGAATCTATGTGAGTTTTACTAGAATCAGGTATTTTGTTAATGTTTACAAATACAAAAAATAGGTTTTACTCACTATGACAGTAAACTGTCACATTCAATCTGACTGTTATTTAAACACAAATTCTTAACCACAAATGCAAAATGGCTAATAATAACTGGAGAGATGTATTTTTGTGAGTTTTACTGGAAAAAAAATATTTTGTAAGGTTTGTATAGACACAATTTAGTTGTGTCTATACATCATATATATATGATGGGAACATGCTTTATGTCTAAAAAAAAATCCTGTAATATTTTATCCATGTGAGTTTTATCAGAATCAGTTATTTTGGTAATTTTACAAATACAAAAAATAGGTTTTACTCATAATGACAGTATATCTGCCACACTCAATATGACAGTTATTTAAACATAACTCTAAACCAAACATGGTTAATGGCTAATAATGCCTGGAGAAATGTATCTTTGTGAATTTTACTAGAAAAAAATATTTTGTAAGGTTTGTAAAGACAAAAGTTTTTTGTTTTTTTTAACTGAATATGATGGTATAACTGTCAAACTAAATATACTTAAATATACTATAATTCCAAAACAAACTCCTAAACCAAACTTGCAATCCGTCTTAAACTGCCTGTAATATTGAATCTACATGAGTTTTACCAGAATCAGGTATTTTGGTAAGGTGTACAAATACAAAACTTGGGTTTTACTCATAATGACAGTATAACTGCATTATTTGATATGACAGTTATTTAAACATAACTCCTAAACCAAACATGATAAATGGCTAATAATGCCTGGAAAAATGTATATAAACATAACTCCAAAACCAAACATGCATGATGTCTAAAAATGCCTGTAATATTGTATCTATGTGAGTTTTACCAGAATCAGGTATTTTGGTAAGGTTTATAATTACAAAAATTAGGTTTTACTCATAATGACAGTATAACTGCCACCCTTAATATGATGGTTATGTAAACATAACTCCTAAACCACACATGCAAAATGGCTAATAATGCCTGGAGAAATGTATCTTTGTGAGTTTCACAGGAAAACATTTTTTTGTAAGGTTTGTAAAGACACAAGTTATAACTGTCATAATAAATGTAAAAGTTATATAAACAGAACTCTAATACCAAACATGCAATCAGTCTAAAAATGCCTGTAATTTTGAATCTATGTGAGTTTTACTAAAATCAGGTATTTTGTTAAGGTTTACAAATAAAAAATTAGGTTTTACTCACTGTGACAGTATACTGTCACATTCAATCTGACTGTTATTTAAACATATATTCTAAACCACAGATGCAAAATGGCTAATATTAACTGTAGAAATGTATTTTTGTGAGTTTAACTGGAAAAAAAAATATTTTGTAAGGTTTGTATAGACACAAGTTAGTTTTTTTTACTCAATATGATGGAAAAATGCTTTATGTCTAAAAAAATCCTGTAATATTTTATCTATGTGAGTTTTATCAGAATCAGTTATTTTGGTAATTTTACAAATACTGCCACACTCAATATGACAGTTATTTAAACATAACTCTAAACCAAACATGATTAATGGCTAATAATGCCTGGAGAAATGTATCTTTGTGAGTTTTACTGGAAAAAAATATTTTTTAAGGTTTATAAAGACACAAGTTAGTTTTTTTTTACTCAATATGACAGTATAACTGTAATACTAAATGTAAAAAATATATAAACATAACTCCAAAACCAAACATGCATTATGTTTAAAAATGCCTGTAATTTTGTTTCCATGCGAGTTTTACTAAAATCAATTATTGTAGTAAGGTTTGCAAATACAAAATATTGGTTTTACTCAACCATGATAGTATACTGTCACATTCAATTTGACAGTTATTTAATCATAACTACCAAACCACACATGCAAAATGGCGATAATGCCTGGAGAAATGTATCTTTGTGAGATTACTGGAAAAAAATATTTTGTAAGGTTTGTAAAGAAACAATTTAGTCTTTTTTTTACTTAACATGATGAGGTGGCGACTTTTCCAGGGTGTACCCCGCCTTCCGCCCGATTATAGCTGAGATAGGTTCCAGCACCTCCCGTGACCCCGAATGGAATAAGCGGTAGAAAATGGATGAATGGATGGACAGTATAACTGTCATACTAAATGTAAAAGTAGTATAAACATAACTAAAAAACCAAACATGCATTATGTCTAAAAATGCCTGTAATATTGTATCCATGTGAGTTTTACTAGAATCAGTTGTTTTTGTAAGTTTTGCAAATACAAAATATTGGTTTTACTCACTATGACAATATACTGTCACATTCAATCTGACAGCTATTTAAACATAACTCCTAAACCACACATGCAAAATGACTAATAATGCCTGGAAAAATGTATCTCTGTGAATTGTACTGAAAAAAATATATTTTGTAAGGTTTGTAAAATTACAAGTTTGTTATTTTATATTTAATTTGACAGTATAACTGTCATACTGAAGATGAAAGTTATATATACATAACTCCAAAACCAAACTTGCAATCCGTCTAAAAATGCCTGTAATATTGAATCTATGTGAGTTTTACCAAAATCAGGTATTTTGGTAAGGTTTACAAATACAAAAATTAGGTTTTACTCATAATGACAGTATAACTGCCACACTCAATATGACAGTTGTTTAAACATAACTCCTAAAAAACAAATGCAAAATTACTAATAATGCCTGGAAAAATGCATTTTTCTGAATTTTAATGGAAAAAAAATTATTTGTATGGTTTGTAAAGACACAAATTAGTTTTTTTTACGCAATATGATGGTATAACTGTCATACTAAATATGAAAGTTATTTAAACATAACTCCAAAACCAAACATGTTTTATGTCTAAAAAATCCTGTAATATTGTATCTATATGAGTTTTACCAGAATCAGGAATTTTGGTAAGGTGTACAAATACAAAAATTAGGTTTTACTCACTATGACAGTATACTGTCACATCCTATCTGCCTGTTATTTAAACATAAATTCTAAACCACAGATGCAAAATGGCTAATAATGCCTGGAGAAATGTATTTTTGTGAGTTTTACCGGGAAAAAATATTTTGTAAGGTTTGTATAAACATAAGTTAGTTTTTTTTTACTCAATATGATAGTATAACTGTCTTACTAAATTTGAAAGTTATATAAACATAACTCCAAAACCAATCTTGCAATCTGTCTAAAAATGTCTGTAATATTGAATATACGTGATTTTTACCAGAATCAGGTATTTTGGTAAGGATTACAAATAAAATAATTAGGTTTTACTCATAATGACTGATAACTGCCACATTCGAAATGACATAACTCCTAAACAAAACATGCTAAATGGCTAATAATGCCTGAAGAAATGTATCTTTGTGAGTTTTACTGGAAAAAAAAAAATGGTAAGGTTTGTAAAGACACAAGTTTTTTAACTTAAAAGGACAGTATAACTGTCATACTAAATGGAAAAGTTATATAAACATAACTCCAAAACCAAACATGCATTTTGTCTAAAAATGCCTGA
The DNA here is from genome assembly GCF_033978685.3 of Nerophis lumbriciformis. Taxonomy (NCBI): domain Eukaryota; kingdom Metazoa; phylum Chordata; class Actinopteri; order Syngnathiformes; family Syngnathidae; genus Nerophis; species Nerophis lumbriciformis. Next base: position 24,979,681 of record NC_084569.2, read on the forward strand.
AATGATGTCTCCACGTGAGTTTTACTAGAATCAGTTGTTTTTGTAAGTTTTGCAAATACAAAATATTGGTTTTACTCACTATGACAGTATACTGTCACATTCAATCTGACAGTTATTTAAACATAACTCCTAAACCACACATTCAAAATGACTAATAATGCCTGGAGAAATGTATCTCTTTGAATTTTTCTGGAAAAAAATATTTTGTAATGTTTGTTATAACACAAGTTTTTGTTTTTTTTTACTCAATATGACAGCAGTATACTGTCATAGTGAGTAAAACCAATATTTTGTATTTGCAAACCTTACAAAAACAACTGATTCTAGTAAAACTCACATGGATACAAAATTACAGGCATTTTTAGATATCATGCATGTTTGGTGGCAGTCAATGTGGCAGTTATACTGTCATTATGAGAAAAACCTATTTTTTGTATTTTTCAACCTTACCAAAATACCTGATTCTGGTAAAACTCACATAGATACAATACTAAAGGCATTTTTAGACATAATGCATGTTTGGTTTTGGAGTTATGTTTGTATACATTTCTCCAGGCATTAATAGCCATTTAGCATGTTTGGTTCAGGAGTTATGTTTAAATAACTGTCATATCAAATAATGCAGTTATACTGTCATGAGTAAAACCCAAGTTTTGTATTTGTAAACCTTACCAAAATACCTGATTCTGGTCAAACTTATATAGATTCAATATTACAGGCAGTTTAAGACGGATTGCAAGTTTGGTTTAGGAGTTTGGTTTTGGAATTATGTTTATATTACTTTTATATTTAGTTTGACAGTTATACCATCATATTGAGTAAAAAAATAACTTTTTTCTTTACAAACCTTACAAAATATTTTTTCTAGTATAACTCACAAGGATGCATTTCTCCAGGTCATATTGAGTGTGGCAGATATACTGTCATTATGAGTAAAACCTATTTTTTGTATTTGTAAAATTACCAAAATAACTGATTCTGATAAAACTCACATGGATAAAATATTACAGGATTTTTTTTAGACATAAAGCATGTTTGCATCATATTGAGTAAAAAAAACTAACTTGTGTCCATACAAACCTTACAAAATATTTTTTTTATCAGTAAAACTCACAAAAATACATTTCTCCAGTTATTATTAGCCATTTTGCATCTGTGGTTTAGAATTTGTGTTTAAATGAAAGTCAGATTGAATGTGACAGTATACTGTCATAGTGAGTAAAACCTACATTTTGTATTTGTAAACCTTAACAAAATACCTGATTCTAGTAAAACTCACATAGATTCAATGTTACAGGCATTTGAGACGGATTGCATGTTTGGTATTGGAGTTATGTTTATATAACTTTTACATTTATTTTGACAGTCATACAAACATATTGAATAAAAAAACCTATTTTGTGTCTTATCAAACCTTACAAAATATTGTTTTTCCTGTAAAACTCACAAAGATACATTTCTCCAGGCATTATTAGCCATTTTGCATGTGTGGTTTAGGAGTTATGTTAAAATACATAAAACTCATATAGATACAATATTACAGGAATTTTTAGACATAAAACATGTTTGTTTTGGAATTATGTTTATATAACTTTCATTTTTAGTAACACAGTTATACCATCATATTGAGTAAAAAAAAAAATTAACTTTTGTCTTTACAAACCTTACAAAATATTTTTTTCTAGAAAAAAATCACAAAGATACATTTCTCCAGGCATTATTAGCCATGTATCATGTTTGGTTTAGGAATTATATTTAAATAGCTGTCATAATGAGTGTGGCAGTTATATTGTCATTATGAGTAAAACCAATTTTTTGTATTTGTAAACCTTACCAAAATACCTGATTCTGGTAAAACTCATATCGATACAATACTACAGGAATTTTCAGACATAAAACATGTTTGGTTTAGGAGTTATGTTTAAATAACTCTCAGATTGAATGTGACAGTATACTGTCACAGTGAGTTAAACCAATATTTTGTATTTGCAAACCTTACAAAAACAACTGATTCTAGTTAAATTCACATGATTACAATATTACAGGCATTTTTAGACATAATGCATGTTTGGTTTTGGAGTTATGTTTATAATTTTTTTACATTTAGTATGACAATCTTACTGTCATATTGAGTAAGAAAAAAATAACTTGTGTCTTTACAAACCCATCCATCCATCCATTTTCTACCGCTTATTTTCTTTGGGGTCGCGGGGGGCGCTGGAGCCTATCTCAGCTACAATCGGGCGGAAGGCGGGTTACACCCTGGACAAGTCGCCACCTCATCGCAGTCTTTACAAACCTTACAAAATTGTTTTTTTTTTCCTATAAAACTTAAAAAGATACATTTCTCCAGGCATTATTAACCATTTTGCATGTGTGGTTTAGGAGTTATGTTTACATAACTGTCATATTGAATGTGGCAGTATACTGTCATTATGAGTAAAACCTATTTTTTGTTTTTTTAAACCTTACCAAAATACCTGATTCTAGTAAAACGAACATAGATTCATTGGTTTTGGAGTTATGTTAATATAACTTTCATATTTAGTATGACAGTTATATCATCATATTGAGTAAAACATTTAACTTGTATCTTTATAAACCTTACAAATTCGTTTTTTCCAGTAAAACTCACAAAGATACATTTCTCCAGGCATTATTAACCATTTTGCATGTGTGGTATAGGAGTTATGTTTACATAACTGTCATATTGAATTTGGCAGTTTTACTGTCATTATGAGTAAAACCTATTTTTTGTTTTTGTAAACCTTACCAAAATACCTGATTCTAGTAAAACGAACATTAATTCATTGGTTTTGGAGTTTTGTTAATATAACTTTCATATTTAGTATGACAGCTATATCATCATATTGAGTAAAAAATTTAACTTGTATCTTTATAAACCTTACAAATTCGTTTTTTCCAGTAATACTCACAAAGATACATTTCTCCAGGCATTATTAACCATTTTGCATGTGTGGTATAGGAGTTATGTTTACATAACTGTCAAATTAAATGTGGCAGTTATACTGTCATTATGAGTAAAACGTATTTTTTGTATTTGTAAACCCTACCAAAATACCTGATTCTAGTAAAACGAACATAGATTCATTGGTTTTGGAGTTATGTTAATATAACTTTCATATTTAGTATGACAGTTATACCATCATATTGAGTAAAAAAAAACTAATTTGTATCTTTACAAATCTTACAAAATATTGTTTTCCAGTAAAATTCACAAATATACATCTCTCTAGGCATTATTAGTCATTTTGTATTTGTGTTTTAGGAGTTATGTTTAATTAACTGTCATATTGAGTGTAGCAGTTATATTGTCACTATGAGTAAAACCTAATTTTTGTATTCGTAAACCTTACCAAAATACCTGAATCTGATAAAACGCACATATATTCAATATTACAGGCATTTTTAGATGGATTGCATATTTGGTTTTGGAATTATGTTTATACATTTTTCCAGGCATTATTAGCCATTTTGTATTTGTGGTTTAGGAGTTACAGTATGTTTAAATAACTGTCAGATTGAATGTGACTGTATACTGTCATAGTGAGTAAAACCTAATTTTTGTATTTGTAAACCTTACCAAAAATACCTGATTCTGGTAAAAATCACATAGATACAATATTGCAGGCATTTTTAGACATAATGCATGTTTGGGTTTGGAGTTATGTTTATACAACTTTTTTGTTTAGTATGACAGTTATACCATCATATTGAGTAAAAAAAATAAATAACTTGTGTCTTTATAAACCTTACAAAAAAAAATTTCCCAGTAAAATTCACAAAGATACAGTTTTCAAGGCGTAATTAGCCATGTATTACTGTCATAATGAGTAAAAAAACTACTATTTGTGTTTGCAAGCCTTAAAATAGCATATGTTTCGAGTAAAACTCACAAGGATGCATTGTTTTAGGCTTTATTAGCCTATTTTGCATGTGTGGTTAGGAAGTTATGTTTAAATAACTGTCAAATTGAATGTAGCAGTTATCTGTCATTATGAAAAAAAACAATTTTTGTATTTGTAAACCTTACCAAATTACCTGATTTTGGTGTAACTCTTATAGATACAATATTTTAGGCATTTTTAGACATAATGCAGGTTCAATTTTGGAGTTATGTTTATATAACTTTCATATTTGGTATGACAGTTATACTGTCATATTGAATTAAAAAATCTAACTTGACTCTTTGCAAAACTTACAAAATATATTTTTTTATAGTAAAACTAACAAAGAGATATCTTCACGCATTATTAGACATGTTGCATGTTTGGTGTAGGAATTATGTTGAAAAACATTTTTATTGCTTATTTCGCATTATCTCAGGATTTTAAGAACATTACTGTCATAATGAGTAAAAAACTACTTTTTGTGTTTGCAAGCCTTAAAATGTTTCGAGTAAAACTCACATGGATGCATTGTTTTAGGCTTTATTAGCCTATTTTGCATGTGTGGTTAGAAGTTATGTTTAAATAACTATCAAATTGAATGTAGCAGTTATCTGTCATTATGAGTAAACCCCTAATTTATGTAATTATACACCATACCAAATGAACTGATTCTTGTAAAACTCACATAGATACAATATTTTAGGCATTTTTAGACATATGTTTATATAACTTGCATATTTGGTATGACAAATATACTTTCATATTGAATTAAAAAAACTAACTTGCCTCTTTGCAAAACTTACAAAAGGTAAGTTTCTAGTAAAACTAACAAAGATACATGTCTTCAGGCATTATTAGATATGTTGCATGTTTGGTGTAGGAATTATGTTGAAAAACAATTTTATTGCTTATTTTGCATTATCTCAGGATTTTAAGAACATTACTGTTATAATGAGTAAAAAACTACTTTTTCTGTTTGAAAGCCTTAAAATAGCAAATGTTTCGAGTAAAATTCACAAGGATGCATTGTTTTAGGCTGTATTAACCTATTTGCATGTGTGATTAGGAAGTTATGTTTAAATAACAGTCAAATTGAATGTAGTTTTCATTATGAAAAATACAATTTTTGTATTTGTAAACCTTACCAAATTACCTGATTCTGGTAAAACTCCAATTGATACAATATTACAGGCATTTTTAGACATAATGCATGTTCAGTTTTGGAGTTATGTTTATATAGCTTTCATATTTGGTATGACAGTTATACTCTCATATTGAATTTAAAAAACTTATTTGCCTCTTGCAAAACTTACAAAAGATAATTTTTCTAGTAAAACTAACAAATATACATGTCTTCAGGTATTATTAGACATGTTGCATCTTTGATGTAGGAATGATGTTGAAAAACATTTGTATTGCTTATTTCGCATTATCTCAGGATTTTAAGAACATTACTGTCAAAATGAGTAAAAAACTACTTTTTGTGTTTGCAAGCCTTAAAATAGCAAATGTTTCGAGTAAAACTCACAAGGATGCATGTGGTTAGAAGTTATGTTTAAATAACTGTCAAATTGAATGTAGCAGTTATACTGTCTATATGAGTTAACCCCTATATTATGTAATTGTAAACCTTACCAAATTAACTGATTCTTATATAACTCACATAGATACAATATTTTAGGCATTTTTAGACATAATGCAAGTTCAATTTTGGAGTTATGTTTATATAACTTTCATATTTGGTATGACAGTTATACTGTCATATTGAATGAAAAAAACTAACTTGCCTCTTTGCAAAACTTACAAAAGATATTTTTTCTAGTAAAACTAACAAAGATACATGTCTTCAGGCATTATTAGACATGTTGCATGTTTGATGTAGGAATTATGTTGAAAAACATATTTATTGCTTATTTCGCATTATCTCAGGATTTTAAGAACATTACTGACATAATAAGTAAAAAACTACTTTTTGTGTTTGCAAACTTTAAAATAGCAAATGTTTCGAATAAAACTCACAAAGATGCATTGTTTTAGGCTTTAATAACCTATTTGCATGTGTGATTAGGAAGTTATGTTTAAATAACAGTCAAATTGAATGTAGCAGTTATAATGTCATTATGAAAAAAAACAATTTTTGTATTTGTAAACCTCACCAAATTACCTGATTCTGGTAAAACTCCAATAGATACAATAATACAGGCATTTTTAGACATAATGCATGTACAGTTTTGGAGTTATGTTTATATAGCTTTCATATTTGGTATGACAGTTTTACTCTCATATTGAATTAAAAAAAACTTATTTGCCTCTTGCAAAACTTACAAAAGATATTTTTTCTAGTAAAACTAACAAAGATACATGTCTTCAGGCATTATTAGACATGTTGCATGTTTGATGTAGGAATTATGTTGAAAAACATATTTATTGCTTATTTCGCATTATCTCAGGATTTTAAGAACATTACTGACATAATAAGTAAAAAACTACTTTTTGTGTTTGCAAACTTTAAAATAGCAAATGTTTCGAATAAAACTCACAAAGATGCATTGTTTTAGGCTTTAATAACCTATTTGCATGTGTGATTAGGAAGTTATGTTTAAATAACAGTCAAATTGAATGTAGCAGTTATAATGTCATTATGAAAAAAAACAATTTTTGTATTTGTAAACCTCACCAAATTACCTGATTCTGGTAAAACTCCAATAGATACAATAATACAGGCATTTTTAGACATAATGCATGTACAGTTTTGGAGTTATGTTTATATAGCTTTCATATTTGGTATGACAGTTTTACTCTCATATTGAATTAAAAAAAACTTATTTGCCTCTTGCAAAACTTACAAAAGATATTTTTTCTAGTAAAACTAACAAAGATACATGTCTTCAGGTATTATTAGACATGTTGCATGTTTGGTGTAGGAATTATTGTTGAAAAACTTTTTTATTGCTTATTTCGCATTATCTCAGGATTTTAAGAACATTACTGTCATAATGAGTAAAAAACTTCTTTTTGTGTTTGCAAACTTTAAAATAGCAAATGTTTCGAGTAAAACTCACAAGGATGCATTGTTTTAGGTTTTATTAACCTATTTGCATGTGTGATTAGGAAGTTTTGATTAAATAACAGTCAAATTGAATGTAGCAGTTCTACTGTCATTATGAAAAAAAAACAATTTTTGTATTTGTAAACCTTACCAAATTACATGATTCTGGTGTAACTCACATTTATGCAACATTTTAGGCATTTTTAGACATAATGCATGTTCAATTATGGAATTATGTTTATATATATTTCATATTTGGTATGACAGTTATACTGTCATAATAAATAAAATAAAAACTAACTTGCCTCTTTGCAAAACTTACAAAATATAATTTTTCTAGTAAAACTAACAAAGATACATATCTTCACGTATTATTAGACATGTTGCATGTTTGGCGTAGGAATTATGTTGAAAAACATTATTATTGCTTATTTCGCATTATCTCAGGATTTAAAGAACATTACTGTCATAAAGAGTAAATAACTACTTTTTGTGTTTGCAAGCCTTAAAATAGCATATATGTTTAGAGTAAAACTCACATGGATGCATTAGTTTAGGCTTTATTAGCTTATTTTGCATGTGTGGTTAGAAGTTATGTTTAAATAACTGTCAAATTGAATGTAGCAGTATACTGTCATTATGAGTAAACCCCTAATTTATGTAATTGTACACCTTACCAAATTAACTGCTTCTTGTATAACTCACATAGATACAATATTTTAGGCATTTTTAGACACAATGCAAGTTCAATTTTGGAGTTATGTTTTTATAACTTTCATATTTGGTATGACAGTTAAACTGTCATATTGAATTGAAAAAACTAACTTGCCTCTTTGCAAAACTTACAAAAGATATTTTTTCTAGTAAAACTAACAAAGATACATGTCTTCAGGCATTATTAGACATGTTGAATGTTTGATGTAGGAATTATGTTGAAAAACATTTTTATTGCTTATTTCGCATTATCTCAGGATTTTAAGAACATTACTGTCATAATGAGTAAAAATCAACTTTTTGTGTTTGCAAACTTTAAAATAGCAAATGTTTCGAGTAAAACTCACAAGGATATGCATTGTTTTAGGCTTTATTAACCTATTTGCATGTGTGATTAGGAAGTTATGTTTAAATAACAGTCAAATTGAATGTAGCAGTTATACTGTCATTATGAAAAAAAAACAATTTTTTTTATTTGTAAACCTCACCAAATTACCTGATTCTGGTAAAACTCCAATAGATACAATATTACAGGCATTTTTAGACATAATGCATGTTCAGTTTTGGAGTTATGTTTATATAGCTTTCATATTTGGTATGACAGTTATACTCTCATATTGAATTAAAAAAAACTTATTTGCCTCTTGCAAAACTTACAAAAGATATTTTTTCTAGTAAAACTAACAAAGATACATGTCTTCAGGTATTATTAGACATGTTGCATGTTTGGTGTAGGAATTATGTTGAAAAACTTTTTTATTGCTTATTTCGCATTATCTCCGGATTTTAAGAACATTACTGTCATAATGAGTAAAAAAACTACTTTTTGTATTTGCAAACTTAAAAATAGCAAATGTTTCGAGTAAAACTCACAAGGATGCATTGTTTTAGGTTTTATTAACCTATTTGCATGTGTGATTAGGAAGTTTTGATTAAATAACAGTCAAATTGAATGTAGCAGTTATACTGTCATTATGAAAAAAAAAGGACTTTTGTATTTGTAAACCTTACCAAATTACATGATTCTGGTGTAACTCACATTTATGCAATATTTTAGGCATTTTTAGACATAATGCATGTTCAATTATGGAATTATGTTTATATATATTTCATATTTGGTATGACAGTTATACTGTCATATTAAATGAAAAAAAAACTAACTTGCCTCTTTGCAAAACTTACAAAATATAATTTTTCTAGTAAAACTAACAAAGATACATATCTTCACGTATTATTAGACATGTTGCATGTTTGGCGTAGGAATTATGTTGAAAAACATTTTTATTGCTTATTTCGCATTATCTCAGGATTTAAAGAACATTACTGTCATAATGAGTAAAAAACTATTTTTTGTGTTTGCAAGCCTTAAAATAGCATATGTTTAGAGTAAAACTCACATGGATGCATTGTTTTAGGCTTTATTAGCCTATTTTGCATGTGTGGTTAGAAGTTATGTTTAAATAACTGTCAAATTGAATGTACTAGTATACTGTCATTATGAGTAAACCCCTAATTTATGTAATTGTACACCTTACCAAATTAACTGATTCTTGTATAACTCACATAGATACAATATTTTAGGCATTTTTAGACACAATGCAAGTTCAATTTTGGAGTTATGTTTATATAACTTTCATATATGGTATGACAGTTATACTGTCATATTGAATTGAAAAAACTAACTTGCCTCTTTGCAAAACTTACAAAAGATATTTTTTCTAGTAAAACTAACAAAGATACATGTCTTCAGGCATTATTAGACATGTTGAATGTTTGATGTAGGAATTATGTTGAAAAACATTTTTATTGCTTATTTCGCAATATCTCAGGATTTTAAGAACATTACTGTCATAATGAGCAAAAAACTACTTTTTGTGTTTGCAAACCTTAAAATAGCAAATGTTTCGAGTAAAACACACAAGGATGCATTGTTTTCGACTTTATTAACCTATTTGCATGTGTGATTAGGACGTTTTGAATAAATAACAGTCAAATTGAATGTAACAGTTATACTGTCATTATGAAAAAAAAAAACATTTTTGTATTTGTAAACCTTACCAAGTTACATGATTCTGGTGTAACTCACATTTATGCAATATTTTAGGCATTTTTAGACATAATGCATGTTCAATTATGGAATTATGTTTATATATATTTCATATTTGGTATGACAGTTATACTGTCATATTAAATTAAAAAAACTGACTTGCCTCTTTGCAAAACTTACAAAATATAATTTTCTAGTAAAACTAACTAAGATACATATCTTCACGTATTATTAGACATGTTGCATGTTTGGCGTAGGAATTATGTTGAAAAACATTTTTATTGCTTATTTCGCATTATCTCATGATTTAAAGAACAATACTGTCATAATGAATAAAAAACTACTTTTTGTGTTTGCAAGTCTTAAAATAGCATATGTTTAGAATAAAACTCACATGGATGCATTGTTTTAGGCTTTATTAGCCTATTTTGCATGTGTGGTTAGAAGTTATGTTTAAATAACTGTCAAATTGAATGTAGCAGTATACTGTCATTTTGAGTAAACCCCTAATTTATGTAATTGTACACCTTACCAAATTAACTGATTCTTGTATAACTCACATAGATACAATATTTTAGGCATTTTTAGACTAATGCATGTTCAATTATGGAATTATGTTTATATATTTCATATTTGGTATGACAGTTATACTGTCATATTGAATTAAAAAAACTAACTTGCCTCTTTGCAAAACTTACAAAAGATAATTTTTCTAGTAAAACTAACAAAGATACATATCTTCACGCATTATTAGACATGTTGCATATTTGGTGTAGGAATTATGTTGAAAAACATTTTTATTGCTTATTTCGCATTATCTCAGGATTTTAAGAACATTACTGTCATATTCAATCTGACTATTATTTAAACATAACTCCTAAACCATGCAAGCAAAATGTCAAAAAATGCCTGGAGAAATGTATCTTTGCAAGTTTTACAGTTAAAAAAAATAGTTTTTTAAGGTTTGTAAAGACACAAGTTATCTTTTGTTTTACTCAATATGAAAGTGTAACTGTCATACTAAATATGAAAGTTGAATAAATATAACACCAAAACCAAACTTGCAATCCGTCTAAAATGCCTGTAATATTGAATATATGCGAGTTTTACCAGAATCAGTTCTTTTGGTAAGGTTTACAAATACAAAAAATAGGTTTTACTCATCATGACAGTATAACTGCCACACTCAATATGACAGTTTTTTAAACATAACTCCTAAACAAAACATGATAAATGGCTAATTATACCTGGAGAAATGTATCTTTGTGAGTTTTACTGGAAAAAAAAAAAAGTAAGGTTTATAAAGACACAAGTTATTTTTTTTACTCAATATAATGATATAACTGTCAAACTAAATATGAAAGTTGTATAAACATAACTCCAAAACTAAACATGCATTATGTCTAAAAATGCCTGTATTTTTGTATCCATGCGAGTTTTAGTAAAATCAATTGTTGTAGTAAGGTTTGCAATTACAAAATATTGGTTTTACTCACCATGATAGTATACTGTCACATTCAATTGACAGTTATTTAAACATAACTACCAAACCACACATGCAAAATGGCTATAATGCCTGGAAAAATGTATCTTTGTGAGATTACTGGAAAAACATATTTTGTAAGGTTTGTAAAGAAACAATTTAGTTTTGTTTTTTTGTATTTAGGGCGACTTTTCCAGGGTGTACCCCGCCTTCCGCCCGATTGTAGCTGAGATAGGCTTCAGCGCCCCCTGCGACACCAAAAGGAGTAAGTCGTAGAGAATGGATGGATGGATGGGTTTGTAAAGACACAAGTTATTTTTTTCTTACTCAATATGACAGTAAAATTGTCATACTAAATGTAAAGAAATTATAAACCTAACTCCAAAACCAAACATGCATTATGTCTAAATATGCCTGTAATATTGTAATCATGTGAGTTTAACTAGAATCAGTTGTTTTTGTAAGGTTTGCAAATACAAAATATTGGTTTAACTCACTATGACAGTATACTGTCACATTCAATCTGACAGTTATTTAAACATAACTCCTGAACCAAACATGTTTTATGTCTAAAAATTCCTGTAATATTGTATCTATATGAGTTTTACCAGAATCAGGTAAGGTTTACAAATAAAAATATAGGTTTTACTCATAATGACAATATATCTGCCACACTCAACATGACAGTTACTTAAACATAATTCCTAAACCAAACATGATACATGGCTAATAATGCCTGGAGAAATGTATCTTTGTGATTTTCACTAAAAAAAAATATTTTTTAAGGTTTGTTAAGACAAAAGTTAGTTTTTTTCCTCAATATGATGTCATACTAAAAATGAAAATTATAAAAACATAATTCCAAAACCAAACTCCTAAACCAAACTTGCAATATGTCTTAAACTGCCTGTAATATTGAATCTATGTGAGTTTTACCAGAATCAGGTATTTGGGTAAGGTTTACAAATACAAAAATTTGGTTTTACTCATAATGACCGTATAAATGCCATATTCAAAATAACAGTTTTTTAAACATAACTCCTAAACCAAACATGCTAAATGGCTAACAATGCCTGGAGAAATGTATCTTTGTGAGTTTTACTAGAAAAAAATATTTTGTAAGGTTTGTAAAGAAAAAAGTTTTTTTTTTTTACTCAAATGATGGTATAACTGTCAAACTAAATATAAAAGCAATAATAAACATAATTCCAAAACCAAACTCCTAAACCATATTTGCAATCCGTCTTAAACTGCTTGTAATATTGAATCTATATGAGTTTTACCAGAATCAGGTATTTTGGTAAGGTTTACAAATACAAAATTTGGGGTTTACTCATAATGACAGTATAACTGCATTAATTGATAGGACAGTTATTTAAACATAACACCTAAACCAAACATGATAATTGGCTAATAATGGCTGGAAAAATGTATATAAACATAACTCCAAAACCAAACATGCATTATGTCTAAAAATGCCTGTAATATTGTATCTATGTGAGTTTTACCAGAATCAGGTATTTTGGTAAGGTTTATAAATGCAAAATTTAGGTTTTACTCACTATGACAGTATACTGTCACATTCAATCTGACAGTTATTTAAACATACTCCTAACCACAAATACAAAATGGCTAATAATGCCTGGAGAAATGTATCTTTGTGAGTTGTCCTGGAAAAAAAATAAAAAATGTAAAAGGTTTGTAAAGACACAAGTTAGTTTTTTTTTACTTAATATGACAGTAAAACTGTCATACTAAATATGAAAGTTAAATAAACATAAATCCAAAACCAAACTTGCAATACGTCTGAAAATGCCTTTAATATTGAATCTATGTGAGTTTTACCAGAATCAGGTATTTTGGTAAGGTTTACAAATACAAAAATTGGGTTTTACTCTTAATGACAGTATAACGGCCATATTCAAAATAACAGTTATTTAAACATAACTCCTAAACCAAACATGCTAAATAGCTAATAATGCCTGGAGAAATGTATCTTTGTGAGTTTTACTAGAAAAAAATATTTTGTAATGTTTGTAAAGACAAAAGTTTTTTTTTTTTTACTCAATATGATGGTATAACTGTCAAACTAAATATAAAAGTAATATAAACATCATTCCAAAACCAAACTCCTCAACCAAACTTGCAATCCGTCTTAAACTGCTTGTAATATTGAATCTATATGAGTTTTTACCAGAATCAGGTATTTTGGTAAGGTTTAAAAATACAAAACTTGGGTTTTACTCATAATGACAGTATAACTGCATTATTTGATATGACAGTTATTCAAACATAACTCCTAAACCAAACATGATAAATAGATAATAATGCCTGAAAAAATTTATATAAACATAACTCCAAAACCAAACATGCATTATGTCTAAAAATGCCTGTAATTTTGTATCAATGTGAGTTTTACCAGAATCAGGAATTTTAGTAAGGTTTATAAATACAAAAATTAGGTTTTACTCATAATGACAGTATAATTGCCACCCTCAAAATGACGGTTATGTTAACATAACTCCTAAACCACACATGCAAAATGGCTAATAATGCTTGGAGAAATGTATCTTTGTGAGTTTTACAGGAAAAACAATATTTTGTAAGGTTTGATAAGACACAAAATAGTTTTTTTTTTATTCAATATGTTTGTATAACTGTCATAAAAAATTTAAAAGTTATATAAACTTAACTCCAATACCAAACATGCAATCCGTCTAAAATGCCTGTTATATTGAATCTATGTGAGTTTTACTAGAATCAGGTATTTTGTTAAGGTTTACAAATACAAAAATTAGGTTTTACTCACTATGACAGTATACTGTCACATTCAATCTGACTGTTATTTAAACACAAATTTTAAACCACAGATGCAAAATGGCTAATAATAACTGGAAAAATGTATTTTTGTGAGTTTTACTGGAAAAAAAATATTTTGTAAGGTTTGTATAGACACAAGTTAGTTTTTTTTTACTCAATATGATGCAAACATGCTTTATGTCTAAAAAAATCCTGTAATATTTTATCCATGTGAGTTTTATCAGAATCAGTTATTTTGGTAATTTTACAAATACAAAAAATAGGTTTTACTCATAATGACAGTATATCTGCCACACTCAATATGACATTTATTTAAACATAACTCTAAACCAAACATGGTTAATGGCTAATAATGCCTGGAGAAATGTATCTTTGTGAGTTTTACTGGAAAACATTTTTTTTAAGGTTTATAAAGACACAAGTTAGGTTTTTTTTACTCAATATGACAGTATAACTGTAATACTAAATGTAAAAAATATATAAACATAACTCCAAAACCAAACATGCATTATGTTTAAAAATGGCTGTAATTTTGTATCCATGCGAGTTTTAGTAAAATCAATTGTTGTAGTAAGGTTTGCAATTACAAAATATTGGTTTTACTCACCATGATAGTATACTGTCACATTCAATTTGACAGTTATTTAAACATAACTACCAAACCACACATGCAAAATGGCTATAATGCCTGGAGAAATGTATCTTTGTGAGATGACTGGAAAAACATATTTTGTAAGGTTTGTAAAGAAACAATTTAGTTTTTTGTTTTTTTTTTACTTAGGAGGGGGCTTTTCCAGGGTGTACGCCGCCTTCCGCCCGATTGTAGCTGAGATAGGCTCCAGCGCCCCCCGCGACCCCGAAGGGAATAAGCCGTAGAAAATGGATGGATGGATGGACAGTATAACTGTCATACTAAATGTAAAAGTAGTATAAACATAACTCCAAACCAAACATGCATTATGTCTAAAAATAACTGTAATATTGTATCCATGTGAGTTTTACTAGAATCAGTTGTTTTTGTAAGATTTGCAAATACAAAATATTGGTTTTACTCACTATGAGAGTATACTGTCATATTCAATCTGACAGCTATTTAAACATAACTCCTAAACCACACATGCAAAATGACTAATAATGCCTGGAAAAATGTATCTTTGTGAATTTTACTGGAAACAAATATTTTGTAAGGTTTGTAAAATTACAAGTTTGTTATTTTTTACTCAATTTGATAGTATAACTGTCATACTAAATATGAAAGTTATATACACATAACTCTAAAACCAAATTTGCAATCCGTCTAAAAATGCCTGTAATATTGAATCTATGTGAGTTTTACCAAAATCAGGTATTTTGGTAAGGTTTACAAATACAATAATTAGGTTTTACTCATAATGACAGTATTACTGCCACAATCAAAATGACAGTTATTTAAACATAACTCCTAAACCAAACATGCTAAATGGCTAATAATGCATAGAGAAAGGAATCTTTGTGACTTTTACTGAAAAAAAAAGAATTTGTAAGGTCTATAAAGACACAAGTTAGTTTTTTTTTTTTACTAAATATGATGGTTTAACTGTCATACTGAATATAAAAGTTATATAAACATAACTCCAAAACCAAACATGCATTTTGTCTGAAAATTATTGTTATATTGTATCTATGTGAGTTTAACCAGAATAAGGTATTTTGGTAAGGTTTACATATACAAAAATGAGGTTTTACTCATAATGACAGTATAACTGCCTCATTCAAAATGACAGTTATGTAAACATAACTCCTAAACCACTCATGCAAAATGGTTAATAATGCCTGCAAAAATAGGTTTTTTTATACTCAATATGACAGTAATACTGTCGTACTAAATGTGAAGGTTATATAAATATAACTCCAAAACCAAACATGCATTATGTCTAAAAATGTCTGTAATATTGTATCCATGTGAGTTTTACTAGAATAAGTTGTTTTTGTAAGTTTTGCAAATACAAATTACGGGTTTTACTCACAATGACAGTATACTGTCACATTTAATCTGACAGTTATTTAAACATAACTCCTAAACCACACATGCAAATTGGTTAATAATGCCTGGAGAAATATATCTTTGTGAGTTTTACTGGGGGAAAAAAATATTTTGTAAGGTTTGTAAAGACACAAGTTAGTTCTTTTTTACTTAATATGACAATATAAATGTCATACTTGTGTGTGAATGGGTAAATGTGGAAGTAGTGTCAAAGCGCTTTGAGTACCTTGAAGGTAGAAAAACGCTATACAAGTACAACCCATTTATCATTATCATCTATATAAACATAACTCCAAAACCAAACATGCAATCCGTCTAAAAATGCCTGCAATATTGAATCTTTGTGAGTTTTATTAGAATCATGTATTTTGGTAAGGTTTACAAATACAAAAATTAGGTTTTACTCATAATGACGGATAACTGCCACATTCAAAATGACAGTTATTTAAACATAACTTCCTAACCACACATGCAAAATTGCTATTAATGCCTAAAACAATGCATCCTTGTGAGTTTTACTCGAACATATGCTTTTTTAAGGTTTGCAATTACAAAAAGTAGTTGTTTACTCAATATGACAGCAATGTTCTTAAAATCCTCTAATAATGCGGAAAAAGCAATACAAATGTTTTTCAACATAATTCCTAAACCAAACATGCAAAATTTCTAATAAAGCCTGTAGACATGTGACTCTGTTAGTTTTACTAGGAAAAATATATTTTGTAAGGTTTGCAAAGTTGCAAGTTAGTTTTTTTAATTCAATATGACTGTATAACTTTCATACTAAATATGAAAGTTACATAATTCCAAAACTAAACATGCATTATGTTTAAAAATGCCTAAAATATTGCATCTATGTGAGTTTCACCAGAATCAGGTAATTTGGTAAGGTTTACAAATACAAAAATTAGATTTTACTCATAATGACAGTATAACTTCTCTAATCAATTTGACATTTATTCAAACATAACTTCCTAACCACACATGCAAAAAGGCTAATAAAGCCTAAAACAATGCATCCTTGTGAGTTTTACTCGAAACATATGCTTTTTTAAGGCTTGCAATTACAAAAAGGAGTTTTTTTGCTCAATATGACAGTGATGTTTTTAAAATCCTGATATAATGCGAAAAAAGCAATAAAATAGTTTTTCAACATAAATCCTAAACCATGTCGTAAAATGCCTACAATATTGTATCCAAGTGAGTTTTAGTAGAATCATTTGTTTTTGTAAGGTTTGCAAATACAACATTTTGGTTTTACTCACTATGACAGTATACTGTCACATTCAATCTGACTGTTATTTAAACATAACTCCTAAACCACACATACAAAATGACTAATAATGCCTGGAGAAATGTATCTTTGTGATTTTTACTGAAAAAAAAAAAAAATATTTTGTAAGGTTTGTAAAGACACAAGTTAGTTTTTTTTACTCAATATGACAGTATAACTGTCATACTAAATATGAAAGTTATTTAAAAATAACTCCAAAACCAAACATGCATTATGTCTAAAAATGCCTGTAATATTGTATCTATGTGAGTTTTGCTACAATCAGGTATTTTGGTAAGGTTTACAAATACAAAAATAAGGTTTTACTCATAATGACAGTATAACTGCCACACTCAATATGGCAGTTATTTAAATATAACTCCTAAACCACACATGCAAAATGGCTAATAATGCTTGGAAAAATGTATATTTGTGAGTTTTACTGCAAAAAAAAAAAGTAAGGTTTGTAAAGACACAAGTTATTTTTTTTTACTCAATATGACATTATAACTGTCATACTAAATGTAAAAGTTATATAAACATAACTCCAAAACCAAACATGCATTATATCTAAAAATGCCTGTAATTTTGTATCCATGTGAGTTTTACTAGAATCAGTTGTTTTTGTAAGGTTTGCAAATACAAAAACTAAAACTTGTGTTATAACAAACCTTACAAAATATTTTTTTCCAGAAAAATTCAAAGAGATACATTTCTACAGGCATTATTAGTCATTTTGAAGGTGTGGTTTAGGAGTTATGTAACTGTAAGATTGAATGTGACAGTATACTGTCATAGTGAGTAAAACCAATATTTTGTATTTGCAAAACTTACAAAAACAACTGATTCTAGTAAAACTCCCGTGGATACATCATTTCAGGCATTTTTAGACAAAATGCATGTTTGGTTTTGGAGTTATGTTTATATAACTTTTCCATTTGGTATGACAGTTATACTGTCCTTTTGAGTTAAAAAACTTGTGTCTTTACAAACCTTACAATTTTTTTTATCCAGTAAAACTCACAAAGATACATTTCTTCAGGCATTATTAGCCTTTTAGCATGTTTTGTTTAGGAGTTATGTCATTTCGAATGTGGCAGTTATCCGTCATTATGAGTAAAACCTAATTTTTTTATTTGTAATCCTTATCAAAATACCTGATTCTGGTAAAAATCACGTATATTCAATATTACAGACATTTTTAGACAGATTGCAAGATTGGTTTTGGAGTTATGTTTATATAACTTTCAAATTTAGTAAGACAGTTATACTATCATATTGAGTAAAAAAAAAACTAACTTATGTCTATACAAACCTTACAAAAAAATTTTTTCCGGTAAAACTCACAAAAATACATTTCTCCAGGCATTATTAGCCATTTTGCATCTGTGGTTTAGAATTTATGTTTAAATAACAGGCAGGTAGGATGTGACAGTATACTGTCATAGTGAGTAAAACCTAATTTTTGTATTTGTACACCTTACCAAAATACTTGATTCTGGTAAAACACATATATATACAATATTACAGGAATTTTTAGACATAAAACATGTTTGGTTTTGGAGTTATGTTTAAATAACTTTCATATTTAGTATGACAGTTATACCATCACATTGCGTAAAAAAAACTAATTTGTGTCTTTACAAACCTTACAAAATATTTTTTTCCATTAAAATTCAGAAAGATAAATTTTTCCAGGCATTATTAGTCAATTTGCATTCGTTTTTTAGGAGTTATGTTTAAACAACTGTCATATTGAGTGTGGCAGTTATACTGTCATTATGAGTAAAACCTAATTTTTGTATTTGTAAACCTTACCAAAATACCTGATTTTGGTAAAACTCACATAGATTCAATATTACAGGCATTTTTAGACGGATTGCAAGTTTGGTTTTGGAGTTATGTATATATAACTTTCATATTGAGTATGACAGTTATACTGTCAAATTGAGTAAAAAATAACAAACTTGTAATTTTACAAACCTTAAAAATATTTTTTTTCCAGTAAAATTCATAAAGATACATTTTTCCAGGCATTATTAGTCATTTTGCATGTGTGGTTTAGGAGTTATGTTTAAATAGCTGTCAGATTGAATGTGACAGTATATTGTCTTAGTGAGTAAAACCAATATTTTGTATTTGCAAAACTTACAAAAACAACTGATTCTAGTAAAACTCACATGGATACAATATTACAGGCATTTTTAGACATAATGCATGTTTGGTTTTGGAGTTATGTTTATACTACTTTTACATTTAGTATGACAGTTATACTGTCCATCCATTCATCCATTTTCTACCACTTATTCCATTCGGGGTCATGGTAGGTGCTGGAACCTATCTCAGCTATAATCGGGCGGAAGGCGGGGTACACCCTGGAAAAGTCGCCATCTCATCATGTTAAGTAAAAAAAAAACTAAATTGTTTCTTTACAAACCTTACAAAATATTTTTTTCCAGTAATCTCACAAAGATACATTTCTCCAGGCATTATAGCCATTTTGCATGTGTGGTTTGGTAGTAATGATTAAATAACTGTCAAATTGAATGTGACAGTATACTATCATGGTGAGTAAAACCAATATTTTGTAATTGCAAACCTTACTACAACAATTGATTTTAGTAAAACTCGCATGGATACAAAATTGTAAGCTTTTTTAGACATAATGCATGTTTGGTGGCAGTCAATATGGCAGTTATACTGTCATTATGAGTAAAACCTTTTTTTTGTATTTGGCAACCTTACCAAAATACCTGATTCTGGTAAAACTCACATAGATACAATATTACAGGCATTTTTAGACATAATGCATGTTTGGTTTTGGAGTTATGTTTATACATCTTTCATATTTAGTATGACAGTTATACCATCATGTTAAATAAAAAACACTAACTTGTGTCTTTATAAACCTTACAAATTATTTGTTTCCAGTAAAACTCACAATGATACATTTCTCCAGGCATTATTAGCCATTTATCATGTTTGGATTAGGAGTTATGTTTAAATAACTGTCATATCAAATGTTGCAGTTATACTGTCATTATGAGTAAAACCCAAGTTTTGTATTTGTAAACCTTACCAAAAGACCTGATTCTGGTAAAACTCACATAGATTCAATATTACAGGCAGTTTAAGACAGATTGCAAGTTTGGTTTCATAGTTTGGTTTTGGAATTATGTTTATATAACTTTCATATTTAGTATGACAGTTATACCATCATATTGAGTAAAAAAGAACTAACTTTTGTCTTTACAAACCTTACAAAATATTTTTTTCTAGTAAAAATCACAAAGATACATTTCTCCAGGCATTATTAGCCATGTATCATGTTTGGTTTAGGAATTATCTATAAATAACTGTCATGTGGAGTGTGGTAATTATATTGTCATTATGAGTAAAACCTATATTTTGTATTTGTAAACCTTACCAAAATACCTGATTCTGGTAAAACTCATATAGATACAATATTACAGGATTTTTTAGACATATTGCATGTTTGGTTTTGGAGTTATGTTTATAATTTTTTTACATTTAGTATGACAGCTATACTGTCATATTGAGTAAAAAAAAAATAACTTGTGTCTTTACAAACCCATCCATCCATCCATTTTCTACCGCTTATTCCCTTTGGGGTCGCGGGGGGCGCTGGAGCGTATCTCAGCTACGATCGGG